>NW_005054769.1:0-36308 GCF_000277835.1 Geospiza fortis | reverse complement strand
TGGGGATCCAGGGGAATGCAGAGATCCATGAACAGCCCATGGGGATCCACGGGGAATGCAGAGATCCACCCGAGGTGCCCTCAGCAGAGTGGGAGAGCCTGGAGGAGGCTCTGCTCCAGTGGGAGACCTGGTGGAGAGAGAGGGCCCAGCTCCCAGGCTGGAGCAGCCTGAGCTTGGAGCACGGCTCCCTGTGGGAAGAGAGACCCACGGCACAGCGGTTTGGGGAGGAATGGCTGTCCATGGGAGGGACTCATGTTTGGGAGGATTGCTGCTCATGAGATTGGAATCGTGTTGGAGAAGTTCACGGAGAATTGTCTCCTGTGGGAGGGACCCCACGGTCTGACAGGGGAAGGACTCCTCTCCCGGAGCAGCAGAAGAAAACTTAAGGTGATGAACTGATAAAACCCCCACACCATGTCTCCCTATGGTATTGGTGGGAAGGAAGGAGGGGCTGGGGGAAGAAAAGGTGTTTTTAAGGGCTTATTTTACTTCTCATTACTCTCCTCTGAAGTTGTTAGTAATAAACTCTTTGTATCTCCAAGATGAGCCTGTTTTGCCCTTGGAGTGTTTTCTCCCAGTCCTTATCTAAACTCATGAACCCCTCAATATGTTTTTTCTCCTCTGCCCAGCTGTGGCAGGTGAGGGTGAGTGAGTGGCTTTTATGGGTGGGCCAATTCAGGGTGTTTTTTTCTCCTTTTGGTTAATCTTGTCTGAAGATGACATTTTATGAAATTAGTGTTATCTGAGGTATTTAAAAGCAACACTATGAACTATGAATTCTCTTAAGATCATAATTGGAAACTGTCACCACCTACTAGTATTTTTGGTAGAGTCCCCTCAGTATTTCTGTGAACAAATATTTAGGGAGATGTTGTCGCCATATTTACTCCCCTGTCCTAGTGAATAAAGATAAACTTGGTATCCTTCAGAGGTGTCAATCTTGGTATCCCTGAGGAGTCAATCATCTAAGAAAGGAAAAAGTTTCAATTCCTGTTTTGGGATCTTCAGTTTTCTCTACGGTCACATGGTCCATTGAAAAATGAGGAATTAGCAGAGTCCACAACTAGAAACTTCTATTGGAATGTAGGCATCCAGCCTACATACTTAAAAATAAAAATTAAATTTAAATTAGTTAAAAAATATCTCTCCCCTACTTCTGCCAGCATCAGGAGAGCCTCATAAAAAAATCCAAACAAACAAGCAAACAAACTCCCCAAACATGCATAAACAATTAATGAAAGCAACAAGGTGCAAAAATACTTAATTTGTGTAATTTGATCCCTTTTAGCTGTTTTATAAAGTAATTCTGGCAGAGCTAAGTTAATAATTTCACTACAGACAAAAAGGCAGTCATAAAACAGGGCAGGTAAAGCTATGACAATAATGAAATTATCTAAGTAAAGCCTATTATCTTCATTAATTTTCACTCACTTTCTACCACAGTGGGAAGATATTAACTTGCTAATATCTTCTGTCCTATTCAAAAAGAAATGCATCCCTTGAGCAAATAAGCTAAATTAATAATTTCTTTATGTTAGGGATTAATATTAATAATAATAATTATCAATTAAATGTGTGCACAATGTTTCTGGTTGAAGTCTTTAAATGCAAAATGTGGCTGATTGCTGTTTAAGAGAGTATCCCTGTCTGTCAATTTAGAAACTCTAAAGGTAGGACCTTGAAAAAGCCAGATTTTTTTTCATAAAACACTCCAATAAAAATGCTTGAATTATTTTACTAAACCTGTCTATTTCTATAATATTTTAGATATCTTCAAACCTTTTTACTTTTGCAGCAAACCATGTGGAATATTCTGTCACTACTAGAGTGTTCTGTTAAACAAACTAAATAATGATTCTGCTGTGCCTAAAGGTACAAAAAATGATTCAAGGTTTTGCTAAGAAATTTTGTCAAAGTGTTGTGACTGGGACTCAAAAGTAGATTCAAAAGTTAAATAACCAGTAGTCATATTCCTTCTGTGGCAATTTCAATATACTCCTCTGAGAATACAAAGCGAGGTGTTTGATTGAAGTTATTCACTTCAGGTTTCAAAACTACTTTTCCAATAAATGGAAAACTTTAGAAGCTAACAGGCACAAATTAAAGATCTAAGGCCATGCCCTTTCACATGCAGTTAGACTAAAAGTGTTGCATATGTGGGATTTTATTGTTCACAAACAAAAATGATTTCCTTCTCTAAGATTTCTTGGGCCTGGTAAACCCCTTGTTACATTTGTGCTTGACAAAATCTACAGCTGCCCAAATATATCCAAAGATCAAATAAGCAAGACAGCAGGCTACGGAAATAACTTCTGTAATGTATCAGAATTTGATTTAAATTGCACTCTAAGTTACATGAATTACAATTCAAAGCCACACATACCAATGATTGCATTCCTCAAAAGCCAAAGCACATCAGAGTGATGACCTTGTTATTCACATTGAGGAAAACAAGGAACACTAAATAGTTCTCCAAAAATGTTCTGGATTCCAACACAACTGATTGCATGAAGCTCTTACTGGGACTTCCAAAGCCATAAATTTTGCATGGCTACGGAGCCCATATGAATAAATCTCTCATCCCAATCTCTAAATCTCTCATCTCTCAAACCTATATTCTCAAAGGTATTGCTGCTTTTCAGAGTAAGGGCTTGGCTCCCTTGGTGTGAGCATTACACATTGTAACTTAAAGAACAGACTAAGGAAATGGAGTAAAAACTCCCATCACTTTTGAAAATCTAGGAACATGTTCTTCTGTAAGATCAAGAGTTTAATTTGTTTCTCCCAGGGGCTGGTATTTCCCAAACAGTAAGACAGGAGGCAACACAGAAGGCAAATATGGGATAGCTTAAAATAGAAAATAAGCTTTGTAGCCAAGACTTGCTCGAGAAGAAACCAGTTGCAGCTAATTGATTTCTTGAAGTAATTCTCTATTATGTTTCACATATAATTGTCTGAAGGTGTTTTGGTAGTTGGTCTAGAGAACAAGAACTCTTCAAATGATGACTTTCTTATACAAAGTTAGATAAAAGAATGAAAACAACCCAACACCAAACCACTCAAAGAGTGCAAGTAGCAAAGAAACCAACAAAATAACTACATCTCACCCTAAAAACCCCCAACCAAACACCATCTGCAAAGACACCCAAAACAAACAAGGAAACCACCCTTCAGAGGCTGATGCATATTCCTGGGAACACCAGGAATGATTGTGTCACCAAGATTCCAACAGATTTTTCATCAGACCTTCTGAATATCTCCTCAGCAGAAGCCCTAGCACTCCTGTCTTTCTGGTGAGCATTGCACAGGTCATAATCCTAACTGCCCCCTGTTATTCAGTTGTTTTCTGGATTTGATGCAATGGACCTAGGTGGCTAGCCTGCTGAATGTGCCTTCTGAACAGCCAGCACTAAAGAACATCAGAATTCCTGGATTCTGACAAGTGCAGGTTATTTTTAACTAGTAATGCTAAAATAATTTCCATTGAACAATTAGCTTTACATTATATAGATGTGCAGTTTAAATCCATGCATAAGAGCTGGTTGGAAGCAGTCGTGGGTAGAGATGCAACTGGAGGGAAGAGAATTCAAACAAGGAATGAGGCAGACCTCTGACAAATTACCCAATAAAGCTCGCAGAGGAAGAAACTGAAATAATTTAACCTGATGTATCTGAGTTTTATTTTTAAAGTGAGTATTGTCAAAAATACTAAGGAAAGGCTTTTTGCCTGTTTGAACTAATAAAGGCCCATGAAAGTAAAGGACTCTAGGAGCTACGGTTAAAAAAACCCAAAGAAACAAAAAGTCACTAAACCAAAATAAAATAAAGAAACCAATCTAACAAAATCTCACCAGAACATAAAGGGAACATCACACCTATTTGAAATAAGAAGGCGAAGGTTAAAAGAGAAGAGATAATTCAAATAATTCTGTCTGTACAAGATGTCTACGATATACATGATCCAAACAGCCAGGAAAGAATTTGGGTCCTCTGTGGTAAAATTCTGCTCCCATTTATTGTGATGCAACACCCCTTTCACTGGAATCAAAGTTTAAAATACAGAGGACAGAATAACTTCTAATTTACATTACAGACTAACTCCTACCACTGATATTTAAGATATGTAGAATCAGGGAAACTGTTACCGAGGATGAGCCTTGGAATACAAGTTGGCACCTGAAATTTTCAAAAATTGCCACAAAATACACATTTATAAGTCCCTAAAAGCTTCTTCATCAGGTGAAAAGATGAATAGGGAATTACATGGTGAAAGCTGCTGTTGGGGAATTGCAGTAAACACAACTGATAATGCATATGTAATATTGTGATATAATACAAATAAAGCTCCTTTTAGAAAGTGTGAGGAAAGAAACAAGAAGAACTCTGCATTGTGAACAAATACAGAAGTTCTTTTAATAAAAGTTCAACGGATGTCAAGTGATGAATTTCAAAAGGGAATTTTGCTTGACTAGGGAGAATTTAAATAAGAAATGAATAGTGGGTCAACACCTTCTCTTCTCTTTGCCAAAAAAGCCAAATCCTGCCTTCCTTTGCAAATTCTGCATTCTGAATGCACATTGTGAACTCTGAACAGAATGAAGACCTGCCTGAAAATTATAAATTCTCTTAGTGCTGCTATTTTGAATTAATATACTATGTTAGCCTTAAATTACTGTGGTGGACAAACTAGCTGAGCTGTCTTTCTTTCAAAACTGTTGTTCCCAAGGGGAAAATGCTGCTTGTCAAAGCTAAAATCTCTTAATGTTTCCGTGAATGAGATGTAAAGGGTGTTTTTTAAGCATTCACAATGTTCTTATTATCCCAATATAGTGTTTACACAGGATAATGAATTACCATACACTAACATAATACACATACTAATAAGGATGTATATGTGTCTGCTAAGAAAAAAAAGAATACTCTTCACACTACATCTCCAATGCAAGTGCACTGTCCAAAGACCATTTATTCTCTTGTGAGCTTTTGAATTGTTCACACTCAGCTGTTTACTGGACAACTTTTGATACCTGGAAAACAAAATATTGGAAGGGAATATTTGCAAAGTGGAATTCAAATGGAACTTAGCACTGCTGCTGGTTTTGATGTGAACTGTTCCTTGCTGCAAAACTGGCACAACTGCTGGTGCACCCACACACAGCTTTCAAAACCTGGAATTTGCCTTTTTAGGTACCATCTAGATCTGCACTGATTCAATGAATATACTTTAAAAATAAATATTGCGTTCAGCTTCCTGGATGCCCATCAATACGAAGTTGCTAACACTCCGTGGGAGGAAAGATTAAAAAAAATAATAATAAAGTAACAAAAATGGAACTAGAACAGAATGTGGGTGTTTAGTATAACAAGTATACTTTGACAGGAATGTAAGCAGTTTGCAGAAAGTATTTAACTTGATTGGCAGAAATCTCTTAGAAGCAAATTAGTAATGCAAGCTATTTAAAGAAAAATTAGAAATACGATTTAAGCGTATTGGATACACATTAAGGATTGAATTATGTAAAACCCATCATACAGCATGATCCAGCAGTCCTCAAATCTACTCATTTTATTTGGATCGTTTATTTCCATCACAATTTAATCAAAGTAGTTCAAGAGCAGGTTTGATATGTCTGTAAAAATCACATTATGAATTAATGGTCAAACAACAATAGGAAGTGTTCATTGGTCTGCATGAAGTGAAGCTTAATTGTGGAGTATGACTTATGATCTTAGCCTGTACTGGAATACATGCAATGGCCTGAGAACTTTCCACCTGGGTATTTCAACACCCTCTTGGTTTTTTTTGATTATTTGTCAAACCATGTTCATTATAATTATGAGAGGAGCATGGGGTTACTGTCAGTACTTGGAAATCCATTTCCTTTTTTTCATAATAAGAAGTCTTTTTGTTTCTTCTTCACCAGTGCAGATCAGGAGAGATTGCCAACCTACTCTTACAGGATAATCATTTTTCTGTTTTTTTTTCTGAACAAATTCTCTACCAGATATTCTCATTTCTCTTGGTAGGAAAAACACCTGCTTATTAGCCATAAAAATTATCAGAGTATTCAACCAGTTCCTTTTATTTTTTTTTTTTAATTAAGAAAAATAAAATACTTTTTTGCTGTGGTTTTGAAGAATTACTAGTTCTGATACCATTACCTAATTTAAGGTTAGAAAAGCTTTTTTTTTTTTTTTTTTGTAATTGTTTGACTTGAGGTGAATTATTTAAAAACAAAACAAAACAAGCAAAGCCCCAAAATAACCCCTGGGAAACACAAATCCACTCCATACAACTCAGAGAACTCTCAATGAGCAAGAAAACAAAGCAAGATCAAATCTGAATTTATAAAAATATGTCTATTTCACAGATTTTTTTTCTGGTGGATTAAGAAAAAAATGTAATAGATTCAAAAGGTATTTCTGAAAGTTGTTCTTTGCAGATGTAGCAGTAACATCAAAGAAATTCACCCAGAAGAAGGTGGGAAGAAAGGAGGAAGAGAAGCCAACAGAATCTCAATCTTTGTCCCGTGGGCTTCTGGTAAAAGATGACAAAACCGTAACTCTCAAAATACAGATGGAAGACATCTCCAGGGAAGGGTACAGGTGAAGTAAGGACCAAAACATTCACAGGAGTGACCATCAGGCAGTTTGTCTCATGCCCACAAAACCAGTAAATCTGGAGTAGTCTCTCCTTAGCTGCCCCATAAGAACACTGTGGGTGAACACCAGGACTGAAACATGTTGGCCAAGAGACATTTTATTTTCCTGCTTCGCTGAATCCTAAATGTTTCAAATGTCAGATTGAAATAATAATGTGATATTGTATTTAATATTCTAAATGGGTAACTGTGGTTTACATTATTTGAGTGCTGTGTGAGGCAGGGGGACAGATTAAGGCACAGAGGTGAAACTATGTAGGATTCACTGACAAAAGGAGGAATATGTGGTGTCTAACCTTGCACAGCTTCTAAAATCCTTTCTAATTAATGTGCTAAAATTTCTCACACAGAAATATTTGTCAAGCACAACAGACATCTGAAATAATTGCAGAAGAATTCATGTAGTGTGTTAATTTTTCTCTTTTCTGTACTCATAAAAAAATGTAGACATTAGAATAAAATATGCCATTTTAAAAATACACTAAAGAGACAATAACTCCATTTGAGCTGATGCACTGAGGGATATGCAGAGGAACACCTACATGCCATTTGTAATTCCTATGGTTCCCAAGCTGCCAAACACAAAGGCTTGCTGCTGTACTTCAATTCAGCAGAGAAGTCTCTAAAAACACATCTGTTATCAGCACTTTACTGAAAAAGCCTTTCTGTAATACACATTAACATGTTAATATGCTCAATTTTATTTTTAACTTCTGTCAGAATTCAAGCCATTTTTTGCCCAAGGAAAATGCAGGAGAGAAGAAAAAAGACAAAAATTGTGATCTGGGGTGAGATAAATGTACAGCATTTACAAATTTTCAGTGTTTTCTGGCTTAGCATGTCTGGGGGCATTTACCAATTTAACATAATATAAAAGCTATAAGATTTTTAGCTCTACCCATGAATACAACGACCAAAGGACAAACTGAATTATCCTGATGAAGCTTTAACTCATACTACTGTGTCTAGTTATTTTAACAGGTTTGTACATTCTTTTAAACTTTTCTGTGTTTAGCTCTAACTTATTTTTTTAAGTTACAGGTAAGCTTACCCTTATCCATATGAAGATGAATTTTCTAAATTTGCTGACCACACACACTGTGGCACCAAGATCATTCCTTAGCAGACAAGGAAATAATAAAAAATGATGGTCAGCATGACAAATATAAGCCTGCAATGATATTTTTTTTGGTGAGTTTACTATGAAAAACATAAGAGGTTATTCCTAACTTTCTTAAAGAATGGATGCAGCTTAACTTAGCAGTCAATGAATAAATAAAGGAAAGCCAAAGTGTTTTTTATTGTGTGGACAGACACTGTCTCAGCTCTCCAATTTAAGCACATTTTTGCCAACAGTTGCACACACAGCGTAATGCAGTGTAAATGCACAGAATGCCAGTAAACACACTGCAGTTCAAAGAAAGACTTAATAAAAATAACACTATCACCAGCCCCTTTCAAAATTCAAAAATCAGAAGCTGGCCATATTTTGGCACATAAAATGTTTAAATAGCCTGAAAAGAAACAATTTAAAATAAATAAAAGTAATGAGAAATTACCGAAAGCCTCGCTAATAATCTCTCTTAGAAAACAATTCTAATGTAAAATTAAAGAATAATTCTGATTTTCAAAATAAGGCATGGTTTGTTTTTTATTTTTGAATTTTAAAGAGACTGTTGCCAATAGTCAAAATTGAATATCAATTCAATAGTTGTCAATACAAGGGAAGGAAGAATTGTCCCCTTCATATACCTTCTCTAAGATTAATTTTTCTGTGTTTGGGGTTTTTCAGTGTCACTTTTAACTTGTACATGACTTCACATCTGAGTGCTTCTGTTTTCAATAATTGCAGAAATTCAAATGAGAAAAATAGAGATTTTGCCACAAACATAATTGTGGCAGGTAATGACCATTTAATTTACACCAATAACTTTTATCTTCTCAATTGTAAATTTAATGACATTGATCCCTCTATCCTGCCCAGTGCTACAGTTCATGAGCAACATCAACAGGAAAAATGTAATTACTTGTGTATAATATTGATGGGAAAAGAGGATCCAGCACAGCACAAAGATGAGATCAATAGTCTTGGTCTTGATATTCATTAAATAGATCCTTGGAAGAAATAATTGGAAAAGTATATTCTAATTAATATATTGAATTTTTCTTCAACCCCAAAATACTTCAAGTAGCACTTAATGTCATGAGTTAATTTTCCAAGGAATAAAAAAAAAATAAATTCAGGTATCAGGAAGATTCACCATTAAAAATTTTGCTGTATTTGAACATCAGCTTTCTACTTTCAAAAGGTATTTTATAGTCCAAGTATAGCACCTGAATGTCCTGTTCTCACCTTGCATCCAATTCTTTGTTCTTTTCATGCCTATTTGTCCTGCAAATACATTTCTTAGTTCCAGCTGGTGTTGAGAGGACTGTATAGGTCAAAGGACGTGAACCTTCTGAAGTTAAATAAAACCTTAAAATTAAATAACGGAATGCTTAAAGAATAGAGTATATATGGAGAAGAAAAAAAAAACCAAAACTTTTCTATATTTTGTATTTTCTGTATTCCCTTACTTCCTCAACAATACACAGCTCACAGATTGTACTAATTGTCACTAATATAGTACCAGTAAATTTATTCACTACTGGGGACAATGTTATGAACCTTTAGGTTTTTATAAATACTCGATCATCTTTTTTTCTTCATTTCTCATTGTAGCACAATCCTCAGAAATTTTAATTTGAGTAAGACAGGAATGGATTTAAAAGTTTACAATTAGGAAAAAACCTTGTAATTCTGCAAACATTAACATATGTGTGCAGTGATAAGGACAGGGCAAACCCAAAGAGAGCAGAGAGCTGCTCACCTGAGGCCAAATACATCCTGCAGCAAATCCCCTAAGTGGAAAAATGCAAGCCAGAAATTTTATATTGCAATTATTTTTATGCATGAACATCTAAAGGGAATAACTACTCACATATAGAAAATTACTTCAAAGCAGGGGAAAGCTAACCTAATCACTAATAGTTCCCACGTTATTTCTAAATTTTAATTTTTTCTAAAATATTTATTATCAAATATAGTACAATTCAATAACTAAAATTTAATTAGGTTCGTAAACATTTGCTTGAATATAAGATAGAGTACAATATAGATAATATTTTTATTTAAATGTTTGTATTTAAATAGTTGAAACTACACAATAAATGTAGAAAACATAATTTGGTTTAGATTACTGTTTGTATAAAATTGTTTGAATCAATGAATTATATTCATGGGAAAGACTACTTAAATACTAACAAAATATAGATATTGAAAGGAACCAACTCATTTTTAAAAACAAGTCCTTTAATATATGTTAGGGCTTTCCAAATATCCTTTTCTGAAGTTTGCCTCTGAATATAACATGATCCCCCAGTCACATTAATTTCTGAAGAACCTAATGTCTAATTACAAAACTCCACAATCAGTCCTGATAAAATTACAATCCAGTCAGTATTTGTAACCAGGTAGTGTCTTTTGCTTCTTCTTCCTTTATATAGAATTTTTGAGAATGAAGACCCATACTCAAAACAGTCAATGAATAATAAATATAAAGGGCCATATAAAAAAGCAATGTTCACTAAGGGAAGGACACATAAGTTACTGGTGTCATTGTTCAGATAAGCAGCACAACTTGTCAGTAACTAAAAACCTAGAAATGAGGAGGAAGGGAAGAAAAATGGGAAGAAAAAAAAAGAAAAGAAAAGAAAAAAATAAGCCCTGAGGATATGGAATTCAAATAGAAGCCTGAACAAAAATGAGTGAAAAGCCCAAATGGAATGTTGAGAGGAAAAAATTCATAGGACAGCCAGAAAGCAAGGACTGTACCCTGGGAGCAAAGAAGTGAAATGATGCATGCAAATAAAAACTAATTGCTAGAAGACCTTGGAAGGACAATATGAACAAACATATAGAAAAGAATATCTGAAAATCTGGCACAAGCCTAGCATAAAGCCTTGGCCTTTTCAGCAAAATGAATGTTTTTCCATTAGGTTCCTGTAGGAGATAGTCCTCCAATTTTAAGCCATATAGTGGGTTTTCTTTTCAGAGCTTTGGACTGAAAATTGTTGTCACCTGTAACCTCAGAAAAGAGACAAAGTGTACAAAATAGAGGCTTTCCAGCAGAAATATTCTGTCCTGGTGAAATCCAAGACAAATAGAAAGCCTGCAGAACATCTCAGGCCAAGCAGTAATAGTGAGAAGAGGGGCAAAGGAGCTTCAAGCTATTTATACCAGAAATATTTTACTTCAGTTTTTGGTCCATTGTGTTTCTCTAGCCCTCCAATGTGACCAAATTACAGGCACTGCAAGTGAAGCAGGTCCAGCTGATGATGAATGAGCAGGAAAAAAAAAGGGAGTATAATTCCTGTAAGACACAGAGACAGGAAATTCAAAGTCTCAGAAACCTTGGGTCATTCCTTTGTAATAACTTTGGAAGTACTGCTAGTAAACCAGTTCTTAAATTCATCACTCTTGGTAGCTTAAAATAACCTCACACTCAGAGCAAGAGTTTTGCCTTTCTGTCAGAAGCTTTGCCTTGAACTGGGAAGAAAGAAACAAAAAAAATATTAGTATATACTCATAGAAAACATGATTTCCATAGAATACTTACATTCTGGATTCACATCAACATTGTCTCCAATGAAATCAAGGCTGACATGTGGCAAAGTTTCTCTCTCTTAACACAGTTCAATCTTCTACCCCTTGCAAAGCTAACCTATGTATATTTGCAAATTTGGAACACAAATAAAAAGGGGAAACAAATTAAAAAACTGAAAGTAGTAAAAAAATCAGTCAAAACAACAAACAACCCCCAAATCAAAACAAGCCAACTGATTCTGGCCACAGCTTAGTGTTGTGGAAAATGTGGAAGACAAAGACCCTAATTAGCCAGCCCAACCATGCATTAATTAATGCTGAACATCCAAGAGGATGACAACGCACAGTGACTGTCCGAGTCAATGACTCATGGAGGATTATTCCCACAAAAGAAACACCTTCAGAAATGTGAGGTATATGTTGTCTTTTTGAGCTTGACATTGTCTGCAAAATGAGTTATGTCTCGCCAAAAAAGCCCTTAGCAACTAAGAAGAATATTAATTTTTTCCTCACCATAAATGGAATAATGCTATGTATATGGTAACTTATATATGTATATGTCGTAACTGGAATTAAAAAAAATCTTTTTGTACATCAGAGATTTTGTGGCTGTATTTCTGTGACTGTATCTTCTTCTTTCTAGGGTACAGATCCCTACCAAGCATAAACACCTTAGATCTCACTGGTATCAGTAGACAAATCTTTCAGTGTTTGTACAACAACCTACACTCCACTCCATCAGCCCCACCCTCTTATTTCAGACAAAATCCAGGAGTGAACAACCAAGCACAGGAGAAATTCCAAAGCAACCAAGTCTCTCTATTTACTGTTTAATCACAGAGGCAGAAGCATAAGAATTTCTTCAGGGACGGGGTTCAGGGCTTTTCCCTGAGGCGAAACAATATTTTTGCTAGGTTAAAGCACCGTGTTTATGTACCTGAAGAATGATAAGTTAGAAGCCAGATGCACTGTGGAGTTTATAAATACAGTTTTACTGCCGTGAAAGGGAGTAAATCATAAAGCGCTTGACTTGACCTCGGTGCATATAAGCGTTTCTCCAAGGATCAAAACTCAAAACTGGAATAGTTTGGATGACAACATAGTGACACTGAGTTTCTGTAGACACTTGTAAGAAACACAGACAGATTAAGTCTCTGTGTTGTGCTCCAGCTAATATCATCATTATTATGTAATTTGTAGCGAAGTCCAAATCATGCTTTAACATTTAAAAAGTTTCACAGGTTACATCAAATTCAAAACTCCTGAACAATATAAAAAAAAAAAGGTTAATCCCTTTTATAAAAGGTGCCTCAACACACAGAGGCAATACTTGTAGAATTCATATTTTTTTTTAAATAACTGTACTGCTTTTAACTTCATACCATCAGCTCATTACTTGCCTTCCAGCCACATTTGACCCACAATGATGGGTTGATTTATTTCAGATAGTGTGGGGCTTATGAGGGGAACAAAAGTGTATTTTATATGAAGTAAATTTTGTTTTTCCTCAGTCCCTCACCACTCCTCAAACTCATCATCTAATGATCACCAAACATTTATAAAAAATTCAGACCAAGTCACTAAAGTGTTTATTCTTCATTATCCTTTTTCATCCAAGAAAATGATGCATGTAGTGGTTCACATAGCACAAAAAATGAAAATACAGAACTTGCAACAGAATATGGAATAAAACCAAAACAAGGGGCAGCAAAAGAAATCTAGTCCTGCATCTTGATGTATTTGAAATCATGGCAAGTTCAAAAAATCAGTTACAGTAAGAAAGATAATTTATTTTGGCAAAGGGCAACTGGTAATACCTGTTTGAAAACACATTTTATTGTATCTTGTACAGAGCATAGGGAAAACCCTGAACTATTCAAAACCTATCTTCATGTTTGACTCTGTGCTCACAGGTAAGAGTTTGATTTTTCAGTGTTTGAAGGAAAAATCACAACGTTCAGTCAAGGTAGCAATGACTTAATTGCTCTAGCAGAATTTAATCAAGGGATGCTGTACCCCTTCTGCACAATGAGTTCAAGTTTTCAAACAGCACTGTTTCCTTTCTTTCTCAGCCTGAAGCAAAACTGAGAGCAAATAGAAATTTTATACTTTGGAAAGCGTGCTTAAGCTAGAGGAAAAGAAGTTTCTTCTGGCTTTTCTTACCAATTTCAGACATGTTAGTGATTGGAACCAAGAAAACATACATCATGCTGTTTCCTGAGTCTAGAGGTGATATCAAAGAACAGCAACAACAACAACAACAAAATCCCTGCATTGCCAAAAATTTATTTTGGCTTTTTAATTTTATTTAGTTGTCAAGAAACTGCAAGAACCTGGGAGCAGCCCTTTAAAAGATAACAACGCTTGACAGCGAATACTTGTCTTTCTTCAAGTTGTTTTCCTCTTGCTGTCAGCTTTCCAATCTTCTCCAAAATTACATTGAATTAGTTTTCTTTCCTTACAGTTCCACTTTCCTTCTGGCTTGTGGCTAGCTGACAGGCAGCATTGTCTGTGGTGACCTGCCCTAATGAGCAGCACAGGAAAAGCTGACATTACAGCCCTCAGTGGTGTCCCATGGCCCAGCAGACTGGGCATTTAATTGGCCTGACCCCACTGTTCTGACCTCAAGAGGGAGTGAGAAGGTGGGAGCAATAATTCTGATGGTCACATAACATTCTGGGACCTCCATGGCTCCAGCATCTGCCCTGCTGTTCCACGTGGCTGGCCATGGGGTCAGTCACAAGGGCCAGCAGCTTTGTGCTACAATGCCGAATAAAAAACCTGAAAAGGGCTCATCAGGTCTGCACCTTACTCTGCACAGGCTTAGGAAACAAGGGGGATATTTACCTCTACCCAAAAATCAGTGTACCCAAAAGTGCCAGGCCTCAGGGACACAAGCAGTTGTGGCATTAGGGACATTCAGGGGTGAACCTGGCAGCGTTAGGTTCATGGATGGACTCAATGATCTTAGTGGTGCTTTACAACCTAAATGAATCTATGATTTCGTGGTCTGCTAGGAAGCTAAAACTAGAAAGACACTTATCAGAATTACAACTGTACTTGAGTTAAAATTCAAAAAACATCCTAGTAAATAGAGATATTAAAATTTATATATAAAGGAAACTGCAAACGTCAAACATGTAATGTGCTGGTGGGAAAGTAGCAATGTAGAAACATAAAAGCAAAATGCAGCATGAAAGATAAACAGCTTTATGAAATATTCAGTAACTAAAGGGTAAAACTGTAGAACCACACTCTTGAGCAAGCCTAAGAGTACCCTTGGTTTTGGTGGAAACGAAACCCTTCACTGCAGCAAGGGAATCCAGTTAGTAACATTTGCAGGACACCTCAAATTACTTCAGATCACTGGAAATTGCTGTCAAGCTCATTGATAACCTTTGCTCATAATCAGCCTTTTAGAATGACAGAAAAAATCCAAACCATGAGGTAAGTGTCCACAAAAGGGCACTTGATTCAAACTGTGACTGAGACACTCTTGAAGCCCTAACAAGCACGAAACATGCCCCCTGCATTTTAGAAGGAAACATAAGAAAATATTCAGTGTTCCAGAAATGAGAGGACAAAAGCATCCTCTTCTACACATTTTTTTTGTAAAAGAAAAGGGTAAAACTGTTTCCAATACTATCCTGTCTAATTATAATGAAAACTTTATTACATTGTATCAAAGATATTAATGTTAATTTATCCTAAGATAAAAGGAGGCAGTGTGACTGGATAAAGCTTCCTAGGGTTTTTCAGTGGTTTGCTTTTTTAATATGCTAGACAAGATAAGGAGTAACTCATAAAATGCAAGGCTTTGAAGTACTATTTTCAGTTTTGTAAAAAAGAAGTATATTATTTTCTGTGAAAAACCCCAAGCACATTAATATTATTCAATCTTATTTTGTAAAGGGAGACTCCATCATGCAGAATTTCAGCCACGACTCTTGGTTCTGCTTGGCCTTTTATTTTGAAGCTCCTGGTTTCTTATTAAAGAAAATGTAAATTGCTCAGAAAGTGTTCTCTGTGTTCAGGAACAGGCAAATCTCCCAGGGAGCAACCTACATCCCTCAGGATGTGACCAATTGTTTGCCTCTTGAAATTAAAAGATTCTACAAAACCTCAACTTTTTTAGAAAATGACAAGCTCTACTTCAGAAACATAAATCACAAAATAGTTGGTGTTTATTTACCATGGAGGAAAACAAATCCTTTCCTGTTATTCTTTTTTTTTTTTTAATGTATTTTCTCCTTACCCCAAAGGATCTGTGGCATTTCTAGGCACATTGTGTGCAGTGCCCTGAGGGTACTTCTATTTGTATTATTATAGGTGGCTTTGAGAGTACAAAGAGAAGCTGAGCAGCTCTATCCTGGGTGAGCTGCGAATGAGCTGCCCCGTAATACCAACGGAGGCACCCTGAGGGCACCACTGAATTTCTGTGTGTGCCTGTGTATCCCTCTGTGAGCAGCCTTTAAAACACAAGCAGGACAGAAATCTCTATAAAGGTTGAAGCCTTGAAAGAATTTTTTTCTCCTTTTTTTTTTTAACATGCCTTGGCTTGCTTTCAGAATTATCAGTTTCTCTGATAACAAAACTACCTTTGTTTCTTAATATATTCAAGGCCTTATGGTTTGAAAATTTTTTCCTACAGTGACTGATTGTCAAACTTGTCATAAAATGCAACCTTAAGAATAGTGATTACATTTAAATGAATTAGAGAATAGCTCTTGCATTAAAATTCAAAAGGGTCTCTAAAATACTTGCATTGAAAGCAAGATTTTATATTTGATGTTAACTCTTTAATTTTCTTTCAAGGGTAAGAACCAAAATTTACATTGGGAATGTTTGATAATAATAATTTAGACTCAACTTTTCCCATCTGACCAATTTTCTGCCCTTATTATATGTATTAGTTAAATAACATTTGTTCTGCCCTTATTATATGTATTAATTGAATAACATTTGTAATAACATTAGTTAAATAACATTTTTAATAACATTAGTTAAATAACATTTGTTCATAGAAACAAATAGAAAACAACGAAGTATTAATACCTTTACTGAAAACAAAAGCTATAGGTTTTTTTTTTAAAGGAAGACCTATTTACAACTTACATTACCAGACTGTTGAAAAAATCCAAACAAAAATTTAGAGTGGTGTTTTTGTTCTTTGTAATGCTGCAAAATGGAAGGGTTAAAAACAAACAGAAAAGGGCAATTTTATCTTGCAAATGTCTACTCTAATTGAAGTCTGACTCAGAGAAAAAAATTCAATATCAATAGAAAAAATGAACCCCTGCTCTGGGAACCTAGGAAGAGATCACCCATCACTGATCTAATTCATGAACATGGGCTTCCATTTCATTTCAAGCATAAGTAGATGCTTTTAATCTGAAGACAAACAATGACTCTGATCTTTTTCTTTGCTCTTATGACCCAGGCAGCTGAAGAGCTCTTGCATTGTCTCACTGGGGAGCTGTACACAGCCATGTCTCTACCCAATAATGGTTTGCACGCCTCAGGTATTTATGACCTTGTTTCCTTAAACAACCAAGGCAAGTTCCTTTCCAAGGAGCCTTTTCTCCTTACACACAGAGGGCCCAGGAATGAATGCATCCCCTGTGAACAGAAACACACAGGGCACGCTGGGCCCTCAGGCTGGAAAAGGCCATGGAAGCTGGAGCTGTTCTCCACAGTGGCTAATGGGGGCATGCTGATTATGAGGTACCTCAAAGTGTCTAACTGTCATTCAAGAATGAAGCAATTTTAGGACTATGCAAGCAACCTTCTTTTTAGGTTTATTTTAATCACACAGCACAAGTGTTAGTGAAAAAATCTGTGAAAAAATCACGCCGAGCGTGGGAAGATCCACCATGGATGTGGATTCTTAGAAAATAACTGACTGCTCCTGTAAGAATGCTGAGGAGTTCCTAGGACCCCAGAATAAAGACAAAAAATTTAAAAATTCCATCCTTTGCTTTGTAGCTTTATATTAATGAATTAACAAAGAAAATTTGGTCAATAATCTTTGATTTTAATGTTCATTCATTCAAGAGAGCACCATTTGCACTCTTAGGACATGCAGAGGTTAGAAATAAAACAAGCATTACTTTTCCTTTCATTTTTCTGATTCTTTGTTAAGTGCTGCATTTTCCAATTATCATACAGTTTGACACACTGATTATGCATCCATGAACAAGGACAGACTTCAGTGGCATAGGGTAATCACTGTGCAATACAGCTTACAGTCAGCTTGGACAGACGGACCTGCTTAATTTTTGTTTGTCCTCATTAAAAAGGCTAAGTGTTAGAAGGTTTTTTTTTTTTATTTCCTTGACTCATTTTTATGGTCAGCTGATGAAAAAATAAGTCTTTACTACATTTTTCTTTTAAGACAAAAGATCAGCTACTTTTAATTCCAGAATAGCATGGAATGATAACAATTCATTTTATCTGACAGAAAATACATTCAAACCCAACCTTCAGCATATTTTCAAGGTATTTTTTTCCAAAACAGCCTGAAACTTTAATTCTTTTTAATGCTTCTTTTCTTTTTAAATGTATAGACAAAGCTCATCTGGCTTGAAATTCATTCTATGCAGAATGTTCATTTATATCTCCCCTAAAATTTAAACTAAGCTTCTCCCTCTCCCCTCAAGGAATGTAATTACTATCCTTCATTTCTTGTAGTTCCCATGATGTGCCTGTCTCCCAAATGGAGAATAATGCATTATCTGTGCCCCAAGGAATTTATATTAGAAGATAAACTATATTATTGTCTGTAAAATGAATTATTTTAAATAAAAAGGGATGCTAGGATGCAATTACTGTGTTCAAGAGGACACATTTAGTTCTGTTTAAATTGATGTTGAAAAACGCTGCATGCTTAATGGCACAATTCAGATAATAATATGTTATAACAGGAACTATATTCATGAAGTCAAATGTAATTTGCATACAGATAAAATATCTACTTTATCTGCAGTCTATATGTTAAAATAGAAAGTATACATTGCTATTTGCTTCCAGTAAGACACAACTGTTGATAAAGACTTAAACTTTTCCTTGACACTCACCAATCACATGTTAAAAATCTGTGGGTTCTTTTGGTGCATCCTAAAACTCAAAAGGTGCCATAGATTTTTCAAAATGACAATACTATCACGCAAGATTTAAAGGGAAAAAACAAGAAAGATAGAAACAAAAACCAAAGACCCATACCCCTAAAAAACCAAACCAACCAAAGAATCCCAAAACCTAAAAATACCACCAAGACCAACAAAACAAAACAAAAACCAAAAATCAACCAACCAAACAAAAACCCCTCAACAAAACACCTAAAAAAAGAAAAAGGAAAACAAACCGACATCCCCCCCCAAAAAAACAAAGACCAAAAAAACCCAAACCCAACCAAACCAAAAGAAAAACCAACAAAAATCCATAAAAAGTCCCCAAAACCCAAACACAACCAAACTCCTAAACACACCTTCAGGGTAATATTACAATGTGCTTCAAACCTCAACTGCACAAACTGCATACAATTTCTTCACTATCATAAAGCAAAATAAGAGGTAATTAATATATTGGTGTAATCCCATATAGAGCTGTGCAATCTTTTTAATAAGAAACACCTTTTAGCTATTTGAGCTTGCTCTCCTTTTTCATAATATATACACTTTACACATCTATTTAGTGCTCCTATCTGCTTTTAATTATTTGATTAAGCAATATATTCTTCTATTTTCCTCCAGACCCTATACCTTTCTTTTTTACATAGAGATTAGGAAATATGGATCTCCATATGAAAACATGCTTTTTTAATAGGAGGGTGGGAAATACAAGTAAAACACGAGGAGAAAAGGATAAAAAATGCTAAAAGTTATCTAGGAGATGGTTGAAGAGTTCTTTCCAAGCAGGTGTTATGAACATCCTGCTACATAAAGCAGATTTTGTCTGCATCTGATTCTGTCCAGAGGCAGATGGATGGACTGGGTGATTGCTGGAAGCCACTCACAGCTATTCCTTGCCACATCAATTTGCATTTCAGAATAGATTCTACCTTCTTCATTAGAGTAAAATGTGGCTTCAAATGAATGAATATGGCAGCAAAGGTACGACACATAAGACTAAATCCCATTTAAAATGCAATCTTTTATGATCAAAATGTGCATAGCTGGAGCAGTATGAAACCTCTGCTTTACAATTTTGTTTTGTTTTACTTAACCTGCCTTATGTGTCACAGCTGGACATCCTTGATTACTCATGCAAAACCTAGATTTGAAATTCTTCATTTTCAGGAAGCACTGTTTCTCCTCCTATACTAGAAAAAGATTAAATTAATTGACCTGTACAGGTTTCATTTGAGTGGACGTATGACAGCTACAATTGCAGCACAGTTTCAGGCCTGAAAACACATCTGTATATTTTCAAATGCTGTAATCTAAGAAGCATCAGCATATTTTTTGTTCACTAGCTTTCAGATTCTGATGACCACTTAACCCTTTCTTCCACAGCTAACTCATTTAAACCAGAATTAGCAGAAAAATCTTCATAAAAACAATTTGCAGATTTATTCTACACCTTAACTATTGAATCCTTTTTTATTAGGATGAATGATGCTTTAAATTGAGGATGTATTTTCTATTATGCATAAAACAATATCACATTTCAAGACAATTCTGTGTACATGACTTTTACATTACTTCATATTCCAAAGTTTAAAAAGGGGCAAACTCCTTCCAGAAACTGGAGCTGATGCTAGATGGATGGGAAACAAAAAGAATTAAAAACAGCAGAATCAAACTTCTGCTCCTCCTACTATAGAAGTAAAAAAGAAGTTTTGGCCCTTCATACGTAGAGTGACAAAAATTCGGTTTTACCTACACTGGAAAGCTTTTAGTTGCCTCTGAGACAAGATAAAATATGTAAAAATAGAAAAAAGAAGAAGAAAAAAAACCCATGTAAAAGAGAGTAAGTACTGAATTCTGAAGCAGAATGTCAAATTGTTTCCTCAGACTAGGTGAAGCAAGATATTTGCCAAGCTCCAAGGCATGTGTTATGTGACACACAACTCCTTAGATCACAGCAAAAGCTTATTCAGGCTTCTATTTGACCTATTTGACTGGTGCAGGGTTTAAATGCAGCTGAAATAAAATTGCAGTCAGCCATTTAATCTATATCCCAATTTAATCCATTTTCCCAGTTTCAGAGTCAGTGGTGCTTATGATCTTATCAGAACTGTGAAGTCATACAAGCAGACTGCCTCCCATTTCTTTAGAAAAAGATTAGTTAACAATAAAAAACAGTTTTTCCAAGTCTAAAGGTAAAGCATAAATTTAATCTATGTACTAATGTACATTATACATAAATGTGTATATATTTCCATGGAAAGTACTGGTTCTTCACATTCATTTTTCAATACAAAGATTAATATATATTCCCTTCAAAGATTTAGCAGGATCTGATGTCTTTTGATCAGAGATGAGTTCAATACTCCTCTACTTTATAAAAATAAAGGATTTTATAGACAGCTACAGTAAGGTCACTTGACACACTTCAAAACACTAACTCAGTTAAGAGAACAGTTTAAACTTAGAGATTTTAGGTTTATTTCTGTGATTAATTAGTTATCTTTCAGAATTTGATAAGGAATCTTTTAATATTGTTGGACAATAATTTCCTTCAGCTATTCTGGACAATCAAAGCTACCCAGTCTTCAAGAAGGGATTAACTCTCAGGACTCTCTGCAAGAATGACTTAATTAAAAAGGCTTAAGAGCAGAAATGCTTGAATACAGGAAACGAGAACTCTTTGACCCCTAGAGGTTGACTGAAAGTTATCACTTTCTTGAAAATGAGCGATCAATAAAAACTCAAAAGAGGAATTATCTTAAAAGATGGTTAAGGAGTTGCTGCTGCTAGAAAATAAGGAAAATATCTTCTGTTTTATGAGCTTCAGGTTCCACATAAAGCATTCACAGAAGTGCTGAGGCACCGTGCACAGCAGCTGATCTACACTGAGTCCACACAATTTCTTCAGTTCTGAGGGCTACAGGGAATTAAATGCAAGATCTCACAAAAATTATGCGTGTTTTCTTTCCACCATTAGCTTGTCATTCTTCCTTACGGCAGGTTTAGCCGCACAGGTTCCCCTTCATTCCCGCAAATGTCCATCAGTACCTGTATCATCTGATGGGATGCACTTCATCCCAAAGACACCAGCATGGAAATCAGAGTCAGCATGGGATTTTTGCTCCAGCACTGCTACAGTTCTACAACACAGCGATAAGGCTTGGGTATCAAGAAGTTGGAGAATTTATATCAAAACCAAAGGAAAGCCTGGTTCTTTAAGAAACCATCCAGAACATATTAAATCATCTAGAATATATGGAAAAACTAATGGCAGCCAGTAGTAATTCACATGACTGAACCATCCAAGTTTTCTGCTCTAGCTAAAGTAAGTTCACAAAAAACTGTCAGCTGGTAAAAGCATCGAATGAGGCAGAAGCAAGGAGTGAGAGGGAGCACTACGGGATTAAATTAGGCTGATTCAAATAGGATAAAGTAAATGGCTAAAAGTGGCTAGAAATAATGAAACTGGTAGGAAGTTACCAGGAAAATCCATGTTATTTAACTGTAATAACACTAATTTAATGGATATATCTCAAGCAGAGTAAGTGAAATAAATGGACAGATATCTGAGACACTGGTATAACTGGTCACCAATTGTTGTGGTGTTGTGAGGGTCCCCAGGACGAGGTGAGAGAGAAGGATTTGACTCCAGGTTCTCAGAAGGCTGATTTATTATTTTATGATATTATATTAAAAAAGTGATATACTAAAGCTATACTAAAGAAAGATAAAGGAGACATCAGAAGGCTAGAAAAGAATGAATAATAAAAACGCATGACTGACTCAGAGAGTCCGACACAGCTGGACTGGGATTGGTCATTAAGTAAAAACAATTCACATGGAACCAATCAAAGATGCACCTGTTGGTAAGCAACCTCCAGACCACATTCCAAGCAATCAGATAATTATTGTTTTCATTTCTTTTCTGAGGCTTCTCGGGAGAAAAATCGTGGCGAAGGGATTTTTCATAAAATATCATGGTGACAAATAACAACCACACCTTCAGTGTCAGCCCAATGACAATACAGAAAAACATCTTGTTATAAAGCTTTTAGTGAAAACCATGCATATATGAGTTGGGAGAAGCATTAGCTCAACCTGTATTTAATTTTATTACAGAAGTGTTATCCACTGCCTTCCTTGTACACCTGGATGCGGAAAAACTCAACTCCAAATGAGCTGTGCAAATCAACCTCAGGCAAAATTATACCAACTTCCTTGCTAGAAATAGACTCTGATTCTCTAAGTCTCACAGAGATATTTGCACAGCAAGAACAGTCTTGAACATTCAGACCTTTGAGAACAGCTTATAATCATGTGGAGATCAGCTGCCACTGCTTGTCACCTGTATTTCTGAAAAATGTCATATATGCAGTCTGTCGATGTACTGTAAATTGTTTTCAAGGAATTAGTCTCCTGCAGGTTGAGGCAAATGATTCCAAACTCTTTTGTAGCAAGCTGACTTGACATTGCAACAGTCAAGTTTTTGAACTGTTTGCTTCCACAATGGTATCATGTTTCTGTGTGTCTGGGCACAGAAGAAGCAGTGTCCATACCACACCTGCAGTGCTTCCTAAATCAAAAAACCTGGAAATATGATTGTAAATACACCAAATCAATTTATTCCCAGTTTTATTTTCAAGCTAGGCATGATCCTAAAGGGGTTGAATCTTTTATCCCACTCTAAATCCAGATTTAATTAAAAAAAAAAAAGAGAATCTGGTCCATTCTGTCCAGAGATCTTTCTTTCCCAAGGTTTCTCCAGGGCTGAGGTGGGTGCTGGTAACCCCAGGGTCTGGGAGGGGTAAGTGAATATATGTCACTGTACACAGAGCATAGTAACTTCTTCAGACTTTGTTGTAAGCCAGTAGATAGAAATTTTAGGTTTCATCAACATTTTGCAAGTGTTATTTACTCTGTTGCAGCTATGGATCCTGAATTTATAGCTCACCAATTGCCAATTGACTACTAGGCATTAATAAATCCAGAAAACACTTTGTATCCTGGTTTTGGTTTAACTATTTGAAGCAAGTGTTTTTTCTTATACCACACTGCCTGTTCCAAGGTTCTGGCTCAACTAAAACTCTTTTTGGGCTGGTTTCTCAGGGTAGAAGTTACAGAAATATTTGGCTGACTTAATTCAACATATGTAACACAGTCAAATTTTGAATTTAATTTCACAACATAATAATCATGCTATAGACACAATTTATTCTTTCAAACCTGCAGAGAGCATCAAGTTCTTTTGACTGGACATCATTTCATCACATTTCATATGCAGATACAACCTTAAATATTACAACTCTGCCAGTTTAATCTTAATTTTATTTCTTTTTTCCTGTTTGTAACCTTCAAACAATATTTATAGTTTTCATTAAAAATACACTCACTTGTATGAAAGGCATTTCCAAAGCTCTTGCTTTTTTCAAAGCCCTTTTTGCCCTCTATCTCCCATCATTTGACACTAAAATAAAAGGCTGTACAATAAAAACTCATCATATATTGGTGAAGTGGGATTGTCTTTTACCTCTCTTGCTTTATTTAAGTTAGAGAATTGAAAGTTACGTGTGCACATTTTTACTCCTAGACCAAAAATCGCTATTACAAAACTAGAAACACTTGACAGCAGAACATTATGGTTGCCAGAAATGTGACAAACTGTAGAAGTCTGAAGCAGCTCCGAATGTTTCTTCACAGTCATGGATGGCATCTTGTCACCTTGTAACGCAGGAGCTGCCACTACTACAATGGCATTTCAACACAGACTTTTCCTAGGAAAGGACTTAAGCTTGTCCTTTTTCTCACTTTCATCCATCTTATGTTATTTCTTAGAACCTTTCCTAAATTCTTAGAATGGTCATAGCATATTTTAGGATTTTGTGTGGCAGCCATGTTATCTGGAAAAATCCCTTCTCCCAGGATTCTTCTCCTGGGAAGCTGAGAAGCTTCAGAGAAAAAGGAAAACAATAATTACCTGATTTGCTTCTCCTGTGTTTTGCTCCTTTGGAATGTGGTTGGAGATTATTTACACACAGGTGGCTGTTTCATTGGTTTCATGTGAATTGTTTTCACTCATTGGTCAATCAGGGTCAAGCTGTGTCAAGACCCTGGAGAGAGTCATGAGTTTTCATTATTAGCTTTTTAGCCTTCTGTAAGTGTCCTTTCTGTATTTTTTAGTATAGTTTAGTATAGCATCCTTTAATATAATATTGTATCTTAAAATGCTAAAATAATAAATAAAATAATAAATAATAATTAATAAAACAATAAATAATAAATAAATAATAGCCTTCTGAGAATATGGAGTCAGATTCATCATTCCTTCCTGCCATGGGGGACCCAGTAAAATACAATAGATTTTGTTTTGTACTAGGGGTAGATAAAAAAGGAGTCATTCCAAACAATCTTTAATGAAGACAAAATTATTGTTCTAACCAAAACCAGTGAAAAGTAAGTCATATGGGGACAAACAATATTGGGCATTTGATTTTGAGGAACTTGTGGTGGAAGGGGTGGAAGACCTGAGCTGGATTTGCAGCATCACACACACTGGATAGGAAAGTCCCCTTGTGAAACAACTGGTATCAAGCTTCTTCCATCCCATTTCAGTTTTTTCAATGTCTGGTCAATTAGGTAGAATATCTATAGGACAAATCCCACCACTTCTAACAGGAACACTACGTTAAACTTATCTTTCTTTGAGGGTTGTTTCATGTCCAAAAAAAGACTGAGCTTGCAGGTTTCTTACTCCAAAGAGGGAAAGAAACTTCTCTAACTTCTCTAAGTTTTTCTTTTGAACTTACCCAAAAATACTGTGACATCTCCTTGCTAAATCTCCTTGCTAAAACTAGATTTTCATTCAAATAACCTTCCATATTTTTTGTCAATTTTTAAAATATTTGTATTTAATTAATTTAAAGTGGTTTACACTTATGGCTATCAGTCTTATACATATAAGGCTGTCACAGATCAGTTCAGGAGATTTCTCCCTAATTTTCTTTAGGAGAAGTTAGCAAAGTTAATTTGGCGTATGATCCATTCCATTGACAGGAAAGTGTGACCTTTTCTACCTAAAGAGCTACACATGAAGAGGATTTCTGCTCGAAGCCTAAAAAAAATATGTTGTACCTTTTATCACTGGGATATTTAGATTTTACAAATAAAGGCACTCATAGTTCCGCTAGGTGTCTAATTGGACCACAGTAACATTTGGAACAACATGAAATACAGTTAATCAGCTCTTATTTAATTTAAAGCTTTTAACGTAGAGCTTTTCTTAAAAACAAACTAAATGCAACTCATCAAGAAAAAAATTAAAAATCACGTCACTGAAAAAAACCTCTCTTTTTAATCACCAAAAATATAGCTATGTTGTAAATAAAAACTTGAACATATGAAGAAGAAAATTTTTTTTATTTTATTTATTTTAAAGGAATGATAAGAGAGATAGAAGCATCTCTGGAAGTAGAAATTTTCCATACTTGTCATTCTCCTGTATAGAAATAAGAATTTCCTCTAAGCAGCTTGTAGAGATTTATTGTTGGTTTCTCTTGGAAAGCTAAAATTTCCAGAGAGTTACATTCTGGATTGGACTAACAGAGAACAGGCTGCATGAAGAAAATTATTAATTGAAAATATTATTCCTAGGTGGACTGAGAATGCACACACAATCCCTCTGCCAGCTTTTTCTTTTTTCTGCAGCAAAGAAAGACTAGGTTCAACTATTTAGTCACTTCTCCTAAAAGTGATCAAACAAATTTTTTTGGGGAAAGAAGATATTTAAATGTTCCTTACATACTCCAAACTGAACAATTTTTCTCACAGAGCTAACAAGTTTATAATGAAAACAAAGGAAAAAAACCCAAAAACCTTGAAAAATAATCACAAAATCATCAGTATTCATGCAGCCTATTTCAGCAGCAGCTTGTGAAGTGACCCTTTGTCTCCAATTAAATGATTTTTCTGGGGATATTTCTTTCCCATGTTGATTTGCCCTCCTTATGCATCACCCAATATGTCCAGGTAGGTCTCCACTACCAATTTATTGACCCACCCCTGCTCAGCCTTAGCACACTGCCTCTCTCTTCTAGTTCTAAGGCACCTTAGATATTGCTTTCATTCAGATGGAATGATTTTAGATCTATGTTAATGTCAGAGACATAACAATTAGCAGGAGGAGAGGAAGAAAGCCCTCAGTTTTCTGCTGACTGCAAACTCACGAGCCACAAACTTCTCCTAAATCAAGACCAGCTGTGTCTTGAAAACCACCAGTGGCCCCAGCACAGCCCTGAGGAGGCTGAAGAGGAGTGACAGTCTTTGTGCTGCTTTACTCAGGGGAATACAACAGAGGTGGCAGCCATAATTAAATCCTTATTCAGAATATATTCAGAATGTATAACTGTTGTCCAAAGAGGCACGCATTAAAAATGATGTTTTGTCACATCAGGAATTAATTCTTACATCAAGCAAAGCAAATTAGACCAAGAATCCATTGTGCTTCTTATTCTATTTTGTCATTAGAGGTAGACAAAGAGTTCCTTTTCCTCTAGAGATACCTACACAGAGAGGTTAGAATGTGAAATATTAAGGTTAATCAGATCAGCTGACTGCAAATAACCAGCAGTCATCCAGAAAATTAACATCTGTCTATTACTTCCTAAAGTAAAACTGGGTCAAGTATTTTCTAACTATATGAACGCAGATGATTCACTTTACCTCAGTCTTCTCTGCCATGATAACTAGAAAAAAGACAATTTCCTACCTCTGTGAAGAACTGGGATATCTGAACAGTTAAGGTTCCTCCTTGAGTGGTATGTAGTTTCAGTGACTTTAATACATTAAGTGCTCTGCTACAGAAGATAAAGTCTTACAATACATTTCTTGGGGAGAAAAAGAGTTTTAAGAAAATGAAAATAAAATAATTTGGTGCTTGCAATCAAAACATATGGCAAAAAAAAAAGCTGAGATATGAAATTTCATTTAAATCTTCGGACCTACTTGGTGGCAGGGAGATGCATGTCTTTCAATCAACAACACCATCACTTTTTGTTTTGGGGGAGAAGTGGGGGGAACCTTACTTATTTAAAGCACTTTATGGCCTTAAAACATGAAATCAACCAACCAACCAAAGGAAAAAAAAACCCACAAAACTTCCACAAAAACACAAAACGACCAACCAGGAATACTTCAAGAATCTTTGCCCTATTTCCTTAACTTTCTTCCTTTTGGGAAAATCAAGATTTCTGTCATCCTTTCTAAATACAAATAGGTATTATCTCAATGGGACCATATGTGGGCCTTCTGCATATAATTACTGAGGTTTACTGTTATAGTTTGGGTATTATTCAAATAAGAAAAAACCATTTATTTATGTTTTCAATTGTAAAAAATAGCCACATTAAAATACATCCAGAAAAACTTATTTGCCATGCCTTCTCTGAAATTTTGAAAATTAAATTGTATGCTCTTCACTGTAAAATGAATTAACCAGAGATAATAAAGACCCTCTGGTTGCACTTCAATATTCTTTTCATTAAGCAAAAGGGAGAGAAAGGGAAATAGCAAAGCACCTTTCAGCAAGATTGCAGCAGAACGTCTGCCAGAGAAATGAACTCCAGCAGCAATTGTCTTCAAGATGGTGAGATCCCAGCTGTTCACCCATTTGGATCAAACTGATGAGCACATAGAAAATCGTGCAACAGAGCTGCCAAACATTCCTCACTGCTCCAAGCAGAGCCAACAGAGCTGCTAAAACCATAAGGTGATGCTCAAAATGAGCTCTTTCTCAATGCGCTTCCCCCTCCTCGGTGTGTGTGTGAGAGAGAGTATATTTCAGCACTGAGAGACTTTGGGACACGCTGAAACAGAGATAAAGGAAAACTAATTAAGCTCTCTGTGTGCTTGCAAGCATTGCTAGTCATTGTAAACAGCAAAATATCTTTCTCAGCAGCCACATTTCCAAAAATCCCAGAGGGCTACCGCTATCACCCAGGTAGAAGAAAGGAAGGGAGATTGAAGTGTGACCAGCTGCATTCCCTGTTTGCAGTGGAGAGATGGGATGCAAGGAGTAAGGAGATGAAGGGAAACATCGCATTTGATTTCGCAGAAGAAGGACTTTTAGAACAAACTGTTTAATAAGAACAGTTTACTTAGTGCTGTAGCCACAAGTGATGCTAATAGACATAATTTTCTATAACGTTCATGTGATCTTCTCTAATTTTCTGCCCTTTAGTGTTACTTAAAACAGTTATTTAAACATCTCGTAATTTCTGGATTTCTGATTGTATGCATTTCCCTCAATAGGGAGAAGCTATAATTTCACTTGACTGTAGGCATCATCTTTTCATTATTTCCTAACCTTTGAGCTCTTGCCTTTATGTAGATTTCAGAGGCCATCTGTGCAGCTGGTTAGAGTGGTAATGAGTGAAGAAAATCACCTCCAGACCATAGCTGAAACTCATCATTTAACTCAGACAAGGCCTTATGTCATTTGTCCTTTCCTTATTTCTTTTGCTTCAAATTCTTTTGTGCTTCTACTTTTCTAACACTGGAAAAGTTTAGGAGAACGAGTTTTCAGGTTTTTTATTTTGAATTGTACTTGAATGATAGGTGTGTTCTGCTTATGTGCCAAAGAAAACTGACAATTATTTCACACTGCTTATGAGGGAGACAAAACAAATCACTTAGACCTTTGCCAGAGAAGGGCAGAGAATCGAGGCCATTTTAAAGGAATTTTGGATGTTATAAAAATGTATGTGAAGCTGTATCTATCTTACAGCATTGCATGTAAAAGAGATACAGACATGTACACATGGGTGCATGGAGGTACCAAAAAGCCCTGTGGAAAAATCTCTGTGAAATTAAATTAAACAATTTGTACAAGTAATTTGTCAATTAAAGAAAGAATGGATAGAAGGACAGAAGCATTTGATACATGAGATGACAGCCTGCTCAAATTGCAAAATGAGTAGCTGCTAATGAAGGGAAAGTAATGACAAACTAGACTATTTGAGGAAAAAAAAAGATACTCCTCTGAAAAACATATAGAGTTAAGAAAAATATTTATTTTACTGAAGACTAGAGCATTAGTTTCTAAAAATCTTACTGAGAGGCTGTTGAGATGCAGGAGTGGAAAATGTTTGAAAACAGGTTAGAGCAAATCCTACTTCCATTACTGCAACTGCCACTACTGGCAGGGAGGTTGGGTGGCCACATTCTCAGCAACTGAAATAAACTGCCCTTGAGCTTTCAGATTTTTATTTTTTCCTCTTCTTTGTTTTAATCTAAACAGTGCCATCTCTTGATTCTATGTTACAAGGAAACAAAAATAGGTGCTGTCTCACCATATTTTTCAGAACCAATGCAAATTTTACACATATTGTGAAAATTAAAGAGAGGATTTTTTTTTCTCTAATTTCAGAGTAAATAAAAAGGTTAAGCATTCTTTTCCAATATGAGTATTGGTATGGAAGAACAATGTAGAAACAAAAGAGAAAACAGGGAAATGTGCAATTAAGATGACACAATTCAAAGAATATGTAATATACATTAAAAAGCTTACTATGAAAACTTTCTAGCCTAACATACAGAATGAATTTATCACATCTGAAAAACCAATTAATTGAAACATTTGATAGTTATGGCTGCTGCATTCATTCTTTCAATATTTAATCATTTCCCCTCTAGTCGTCCAATTTCTTTTCCACAAAATAAATATTTTCAAAGTTTCTGTTAAGGAGGTTTCTTATCATCCTCCATTGTTGTCATGTTTTTCCCTTTTGGTATCCTATATATCTTAGGCTGCAATACAATTAATTCTTTTCTATAATCGAGTGCCTCACCATCTGATTTAATTCACCTGAAAGGAAACTGTCTTTGCACTAAGATCATAATCCTATTTGACTTCTACGATGCATTTCAGCTGTTTTTTGATTTGCATAGCAAGGAAATTTCTTTTTATATTCAAGGAAATGTCCTCTCTCTCCTTCCCATATAGCAGCTGCTATCCAGTAATTGATATGCATAAATATATGGATATTTTGCAAAGCAACATCCTGCATGAGTTACATGAGAAATGCTGTCACCACAATATTATGGAGAATAACATGAGAGCTGAACCTCTTTTTATCATTGTTCTGAGGAGAAATCATGTATTTATTCTTGTTTACTATGCCCCAGTAAAAAACAGATTATTTAATTTACTAATATTTCTTCTCACCTGATTGTGGCATGTACATATTATTCAGAAAGATAAATTATATGATCCTAGACAATTTTGCTATCTAGCTTGCTTTATTTTGTCTTTTCCTTCCAATTTTTAGTACCGATAGCATACTAAACTCAGCTGTCCTCAAAGCACAAAAATATTAAAGAACAAGAGGTGAACTTCATTTTACGTCCATAAACCAGCAAAATATAAGGGAACAGTGGCAATGCTCCTTGAAGCAGACTCAAATCAAATTTCCTTGCAGAGTGGGTTGACCCTGTATTGCAATTTTTCATCACTACTGTACAATTTTGAGAAAAGTAGCTCCTCAGACTCCACAAAAGAGCTCTACAGAGGACATCCTGAGAATCACCAGCCCAGATTACTGGCAAATGACAAGTCCATACAACAAGAGTATTCTGTTTCCTTAGAAGTCTCTGCTTTCTCTTAGTTCTTTTAATCTCCTAAACCTCCTTATTTTACATCTACACTGCAGCATATTCTTACTGTCAATACTGGGTATCCATTTCCAAATAGATCTGAGTAAAGCATGCCAGAAATTTTCACACACATAAAACTTCTTATATATGGCAGAACTATAATCAAGAATTTCAGTTTTCTAATTCTTTGTGCTTTTTAATGTAGAGCAAATCTGATGGCCTCACCATCACGTTGGTATGTAGGACAACAGCATAAGGAGTGATAGACAAAGAAAAATGGAACATGATCTTTTAAATAATAAAAAAAAAGTGTTTGTAATGTGATGTCACCAAATTGAAATAAGAAAGAAAATTAAGTAAAAGAGTCTAACCAAAATCATGTCAATAAATTTGGAAACATCAGAGTAGAATTTTTTCCAGTCCCCTAGCTCCTACAAGGAAAAGAGAAAGAAAAGAAAGAAAGAAAAGAAATTCCAGATATTCTGGAAATGTTCAACTCTCATCAGGCAGCTCACAGCCCTGGTCAAGCGCACAATCAAACTGCAGCCCTATTGGTCACATAGTGAGAATTTCTCCTTACTTCTAAAATGTTTCCTCTCCTAGGAAATTTTCATAATGGTAAGAGGAAGCAGAAGGAAGCAGGGTCTTGCTTCCATGCCTCTGTGCCCCACTCCTCCTCAAAAAACTCAAACCAAACCAAGAAAAACCAACACCTCCTCCCCAAAAAATAAAATAAAATAAAAAAATTTAAAAAAAAAAAAAAAAACCACGAAAAAAAATTAACAGCCACAGAGTCAGGGAATACACCTTCCCTAATCCCATAATCTAAATATATAGTGATGGAATAATTTCAGCAAAGGAATGGGGCAGTTTTTCTCCTATTGAATGCAATTCAAGGTCCATGTTCATATATCTCTAGAAGTGCTGACATTAAATAACCAATCCTGAATCTCTAACCTTCTTATATTTCTCTTTGGATTTGTGTTTGTTTCATCTAAAAAGTCCAAAAAGAAGATATTATCTTCTTAGGGTTTGCAAATTTGATAGAAAAAAAAAATTCACAAAATAATCTTCAATATAGAAAAACAGTAAAATAGCAATTATGGCTCCATCGTGCTTCTCTTGCAAGTACTACTTCTCAAGGTCTATATTCCTGAGACAGTTAAGCTGTAGTAGCTGCACAGTGAGATAGACTGGAATATTAGCAGATGATTTGGAACCAGTTGTTTGGAATTCAAAGTTATTCAAAGTTAAAATTATTCAAAGAATTCCAAGTTAAAATAACATCTTTTCTTTGTTATTTTAGTTCTCCCACTTCCATTATATTTCTTTTCTTCCTTTTTTTTTTTTCAGACAAGACTACAACATCAATGTGTTTCAAAACCTTTTAGTCAGCAATCAAATCCAAATCTAATTGTAAACCAAGACTATACAGACCTAAATTACACTGATCACCTCAAAGTTAAAAGCAGAATTTCCTCATCTTCAAACCTATTGTCCTAATGTTACACTAACAGAAAGTCCAAAAGACAAAAATGATGGTAGTTAAGAATACAGGAAATGGTTTGCTTTTTTTAAAAAACAAAAATCACACCAACAAGTGGTCTCCTGAAAAAGAAATATGTGGAAGATGAAAGTGTAAGAGCAGGTAATCACAGAACAAAAGGCACAGATAACGTTAGTGATGATATTTGCTTACAGGAAATATATTTCACAGAGACCAAAATAGCTAAAAGTATCTACATTGGTGTCACACCTCCTTTAATCTTATTTCAAAAGGGTTTTGGAAAAAAAAAATGTAAAAAAGGGCATCTTAAAGAAGAGAATTCTTGAACTCTCTGTTGAGGTCAGGTTTTGTCCTTTGGTAAGAAATGTTATATTCTGAACTGTCAGTCTGGGTGGGAATAGATAAAACAGAGTACTCAGAGCAGATTAGTAGCTCAGTGTGACAATAGCTAAAGTATCCATTCCCTTCTTCTTTGTATTTTGATAGATTAAAACTAAAAAAAAAATAAATCAGAAACTAGATATCTTCATGGCAATAAAATTTGGTAACAACAAGAGTCCAGGATATATTTTTATATATATAAAATTTATTTCCTCCTCTTGATCAGCACTGATAAAGAATACCAGAGATTCATAGCTTTTGTTGGAAGACACGTAATTTTCAGTGACATTTAGAAATACATGGCTTCATGCTTTTAAAAAATGCATTAGACCTTTCAAGAAGTAATTTTACTACAAAATATCTCTCTCATACTCTTTGTATAGCAGTACAGCCATTAATAATGCTTTGTTATTGCATATGATATGATTTACACTCTACCCTCATGGCTTAGAATCTTCTTTTTGTGTTTTTTTTTTTTTTCTTTTCCAGTGTGAACAAATTAGCTCTGTTTTCATGGCACAATTAGTTGCAAGTCCTTCATTTTCATTCTGCTGAAAACTGAAGGACAAATAAGTGATAACAGAATCACAGGGTAGCACTTGGGTAGTCAGCTAAGATTGTTGTCTAGGAGCAATTTGTCATGTAAATGGTGTCCTCTTTGTTTTATGGAAATCTGAAAACAGCTTTCTGCATGATTGAAGCCTTTGTCAATGAAAACCCCTTCAAAAATGTGACAAATGTTTCTTATCTCTGGGAGATGCTCAAAGGACTTAAGTGATAAAAACTATATATACACTTACTATTTTTATCCAGGTCATACACATCTATAGCATTCTGAGGATTTAGCAGACCTGCCAGAAACAGAAGATTTTTCTCTTTATTGCTTCAATTCTATTTTAGGGGGAAATCAATCCCATATCAGAAGAATCAAAAAAGATTGCTCTTTTTACCCATGCTGTGTATAAATATTAATTACCATAAAAATAAATAAACAAAACATAGAATGAAGTGGTTTCTCAGAGAAACATGAAGCACATTACAGATATCCAAGCCTTTTTAGAATGTGAAGTGTATGCTTATTAATTGTCACATGCCTCTCTCTCTCTGTCAAAAGCCCCTTCAGGGTCTTATTATCTCATGGATCTCCTCCTTCCCACTCTGCCAATCCACAGACATTTTCCACTGCATGTCATGGCTACATTTCAGCTCTCACAGGTGAATTAAAATATATATTCCACTGTGAATAAATGACACAATTATGGGGCTTTACGTCTCTTATGACGCAGATTTATGACGTTTTTAAAATGAAACTTCAAAAGTCTGTTTCACAAAGTCTCCTGAAACACACTTAGATGATTGCCCATTTAAAGAAATGCTGTTAAACCATCTGGGATAAAAAACGAGCTCCCCATAAGGTGAATAACAGTGCAACATGAAAAACAGTTTCCAAGAACAGTGGCATCCAGCACAAACCTAAACTCAGCAAATGATGCTCTGAAATGAAGAGGAATTCCCCACCTTCCACAACACGGAAGATGCAAAAAATTGATTTTTAACACAAGTGATAGAATTCTAAAACATGAGTGAATTCTGCCAGCAAATGAAATATGGCTTTAAGTCTCCCATTCACATTGTCTTTGCTTGAGCAATCAAAGGTTTCATAAAAAACCTCCTTCTTATTTTGTGTGTGTTTGCTCAACCTATGCAAAAGTATTTTCCAACTGATGAAGGAGAATAAATCTCAAAATGAGTCTGAATTCATCCTTGTTTCACTCAATTTTTTTTTCCCTACCTCTTTTATTTTCTAAGAAGATTCTGGAAAAGGGGTTTTTGTTTTGTTTTGGAATGTGTACTGTGTGTACATACACAGATATCAATATTTTCTGCCTTGGAGAGAGACGGGGACAAAAATCATATGTTATTTCAATTTTAACAGATGAAACTTTATATTCTTCATGGCATAATGGGCAAAGAATTCAGGTTGCTTATATCTGTTCCTGTCCTTGTTTAGTTCCTAGGTAAAGACAAGTTTAAACAATATAATTTTTCCTCTTTTGGAGGGGAGTGGGATGTAGCAGCAATAGTCACAGAGGGGTTTTTTGAGAAAAAAAAACACAGAAAAATTGAGAGAACAGCAAGGAAAATATCCATTGCTTATTTCCTTTATCTGAGAACCAGGGGCCAAGGAAGACAGAGAGGAGCTTTTTACAGGGACACGTAGTGACGGGACAAGAAGGAATGGATTCAAAGGGACCAGGTTTAGATTAGATATTATGAATAAATTCTTTCCTGTGAGGTTGGGGAGGAACTGGAACAGGTTGCCAAGAGAAGCTGCAGCTGCCTCATCCCTGGAAATGCTCAAGGCCAGGTTGGATGGGGCTTTGTACGTGATATGAGCCAGAAGAGCAACACTGAGAAGTTATTCCTGATGGGATTTATGCTTTCCTCTCCTTCCAATTCTGCCACCCAGCCTATGAGGAAGCACAATAGGGGCAGCAGATTTCAATCCTGTGAAATCACTGAAGTTAATTTCCAATCTCACTATCTTAAACATTTTCTCATTCTCCTTAAAATCATTTCCTAACCTTCGGCCATTTTTTTATTTGGTTCTGGAATACACAACTTTTTTACAGATTCATCTTGGCTGCCATTTTTTGTACATTACCTCAGTGTTAGGCTTCATTTTAAAATTCGTTTTTTCCTCAGCTTCCAATATATTCAAGTTTGATAAAACCTAATGAGCTCAAAGGCAGACAGATTAAAGTGCACATTTTTGACATAAGCAATCTTCTTTAATAGAAGGCACTTTTATTATCAACTTTGCATTCACTTTCTGTGCAAGAAAAGAAAGTAATTTTAATTTCAACGGACATGGAATTTAATGGTGCTCTCTAAAGCTTTACCAAATCTCCATCAGCCTGATAAATTTGGTCAAAAAGTTCACAGCCATGAAGTCCCAGCAGAGTGAGACAATTTTCCTAGACTACATCCTAGTCAAAAAGAATATTTTTGTGTTTTCTTTAACCTTTCAGCAGACATTTGGTTTCTACCCTCAGGTCTGTATAACTAAAGAGACTGGGTGATGGGTTATGAGTTATCAGGGACAGGGTTTCCAGCTCAAATTGAAAATGATGTTGGAAAAGGCTGCTCAGGTAATTGAGTGTTTATGCCTGCAGCTGTATTCTGTTCAGCCTTCATCAAACTGATAGCAGTCCCAGATAAACCCTCTTAGTAAACCATTTTCATAATTTGAGCACATCTGTGCTAAGAAGAGACTGGTAACCAATTGAAATATTTCTCATTAACCTGAATGCTCTTTTTCTGGTAAAATTTTGAGG
>NW_005054768.1:90490-98541 GCF_000277835.1 Geospiza fortis | reverse complement strand
CCAAAATCGGCACCCCAAAAAGGGGATTTGGTACCCCCAAAATCTGCACGCCACAACCAGATCCTGCATCCCGAAAAGGGATTTGGCACCCCCGAAATTGGCACCCCAAAAGGGGATCCTGCACCTCCAAATCCCTGTCCCTGTCCCTGATCCCTGTCTCAGATCCCTGTCCCTGATCCCTGTCCCAAATCCCTGTCCCTGTCCCTGATCCCTGTCCCAAATCCCTGTCCCTGTCCCTGATCCCTGTCCCAAATCCCTGTCCCTGTCCCTGATCCCTGTCCCAAATCCCTGTCCCTGTCCCTGATCCCTGTCCCAAATCCCTGTCCCTGTCCCTGATCCCTGTCCCAAATCCCTGTCCCTGTCCCTGATCCCTGTCCCAAATCCCTGTCCCTGTCCCTGATCCCTGTCCCAAATCCCTGTCCCTGTCCCTGATCCCTGTCCCAAATCCCTGTCCCTGTCCCTGATCCCTGTCCCAAATCCCTGTCCCTGTCCCTGATCCCTGTCCCAAATCCCTGTCCCTGTCCCTGATCCCTGTCCCAAATCCCTGTCCCTGTCCCTGATCCCTGTCCCAAATCCCTGTCCCTGTCCCTGATCCCTGTCCCAAATCCCTGTCCCTGTCCCTGATCCCTGTCCCAAATCCCTGTCCCTGTCCCTGATCCCTGTCCCAAATCCCTGTCCCTGTCCCTGATCCCTGTCCCAAATCCCTGTCCCTGTCCCTGATCCCTGTCCCAAATCCCTGTCCCTGTCCCTGATCCCTGTCCCAAATCCCTGTCCCTGTCCCTGATCCCTGTCCCAAATCCCTGTCCCTGTCCCTGATCCCTGTCCCAAATCCCTGTCCCTGTCCCTGATCCCTGTCCCAAATCCCTGTCCCTGTCCCTGATCCCTGTCCCAAATCCCTGTCCCTGTCCCTGATCCCTGTCCCAAATCCCTGTCCCTGTCCCTGATCCCTGTCCCAAATCCCTGTCCCTGTCCCTGATCCCTGTCCCAAATCCCTGTCCCTGTCCCTGATCCCTGTCCCAAATCCCTGTCCCTGTCCCTGATCCCTGTCCCAAATCCCTGTCCCTGTCCCTGATCCCTGTCCCAAATCCCTGTCCCTGTCCCTGATCCCTGTCCCAAATCCCTGTCCCTGTCCCTGATCCCTGTCCCAAATCCCTGTCCCTGTCCCTGATCCCTGTCCCAAATCCCTGTCCCTGTCCCTGATCCCTGTCCCAAATCCCTGTCCCTGTCCCTGATCCCTGTCCCAAATCCCTGTCCCTGTCCCTGATCCCTGTCCCAAATCCCTGTCCCTGTCCCTGATCCCTGTCCCTGATCCTGGATCCCTGTCCTAGATCCCGATCCATCCCAGACCCTTGCCTGTCCTGGACTCTAATCCATCCGGGATTCCGATACATGCTGGATCCCTGTCCCTGATCCCTGTCCCAGATCCTTGTCCCTGATCCTCATCCATCCAGATCCCGATCCATCCTCAATCCCGATCCATCCTCGATCCCCATTCATGTCCCAGACCCTGATCCATCCTGCATCTCCCATCCTGAATTCCCATCCATCCTGGATCCAGCACCACCCCAGATCCCCGTCCCGGATCCCGATCCATCCCGGATCCCGATCCATCCCGGGTCCCCGTCCATGCTGGATCCTGATCCATCCCCGATCCCCCTCTCCGGGACCTCGATCCACCCGGGATCTCTCCCTGTCCTGGGCTCCCCGTCCATCCCAAACTCCCATCCCAAACTCCCATCCCAAACTCCCATCCCAAACTCCCATCCATCCTGAGTTCCCCTCCTTCCCGGATCCCCATCCCGAATTCCCGTCCATCCATCTCGGATCCCTGTCAATCCCAGATCCCCATCCCAGATCCCCATCACAAATTCCCGCCCATCCCGAATTCCCATCCCAAATTCCCATCCATCCCAGATCCCCATCCCGAATTCCTGTCCATCTCGGATCCCTGTCAATCCCAGATCCCCATCCCGAATTCCCATCCATCTCACATCCCCATCCCGAATTCCCATCTCTCCCAGATCCTGATCCCAAATTCCCACCCATCCCAGATCCCCATCTCAGATCCCCACCCTGAACTCCCATCTCTCCCGGATCCCCATCCCGAATTCCCGACTCTCTGAGATCCCCATCCCGAATTCTCTCCCAGATCTCCATCCCAGATCCCCATCCCAAATTCCCATCCATCCCAAATTCCCATCTCTCCCAGATCCCATCCCAAATTCCTGCCCATCCCATATCCCCATCCCAGATCCCATCCCGAATTCCCAGATCTCCCAGATCCCATCCCAAATTCCCATCCATCCCAAATTCCCATCTCTCCCAGATCCCCATCCCAGATCCCCATCCCAAATTCCCATTCCGAACTCCCATCTCTCCCAGCTCCCATCCCGAATTCTCTCCCAGATCCTGATCCTGAATTCCCATCCCAGATCCCAGATCCCCATCCCGCACTCCCATCTCTCCTGGATCCCCATCCCAAATTCCCAGCTCTCCCAAATTCCCATCCCTAATTCTCTCTCAGATCCCCATCCCAAATTCCCGCCCATCCCAAATCCCCATCCCAGATCCCATCCTGAATTCCCTCCCAGATCCCAATCCTGAATTCCCGTCCTTCCCAGATCCCCATCCCAAATTCCTGTCCATCTTGGATCCCTGACAATCCCGGATCTCCATCCCAGATCCCCATCCCAAATTTCCATCCATCCCAGATTCCCATCCCAAATTCCCAGCTGTCTGAGATCCCCATCCCACAATTCTCTCCCAGATCCCGATCCCAAATTCCCGTCCATCCCAGATCCCCATCCTGAATTCCCATCTCTCCCAGATTCCCATCCCAAAATCCCATCCATCCCAGATCCCATCCCGAATTCCCAGCTCTCTGAGATCCCCATCCCAAATTCTCTCTGAGATCCCCATCCCAGATCCCCATCCCAGATCCCCATCCCAAATTCCCGTCCATCCCAGGCCCTGATCCATCCTGGATCTCCTTTTGGGGTGCAGATTTGGGGGTGCCAGATCCCTTTTTGGGGTGCAGATTTTGGGGGTTCCGGGTCCTTTTTGGGGTGCAGATTTGGGGACACAGATTTGGGGTGGAGGATTCCCTTTTTAGGGTGCTGGATCCGGTTTTGGGGTGCCAATTTGGGGGTCCCAGATCCTTTCTTGGGTGCCTGATCCCCTTTTTGGGTGCTGATTTGGGGACACAGATTTGGGGCGCAGGATCCCCTCTCAGGGCGCCCTTTTGGGGTGCAGGATCCCCTTTTGGGGTGCCGATTTTTGAGGGTGTGGGTTTCCCATTTTTGGGGTGTATGATCCCTTTTTGGGGTGCAGATTTGGGGTGCAGGGTCCCCTTTTTAGGGGTGCAGATTTCAAGGGTGCCAGATCTCTTTACAGGGTGCAGGATCCCCTTTTTGGGGTGCAGATTTGGGGGTATATGATCCCCTTTTTGGGGTGCCAATTTCGGGGTTGCCAGATCCCTTTTTGGGGTGCAGGATCCCTTTTTGGGGTGCCGATTTGAGAGTGAAAGTTCCCCCTTTTTGGGGTGCAGGATCCCCTTTTTTGGGTGCTGATTTTGGGGTGCCTGATCCCCTTTTTGGGGTACCTGGGCTTCCTTTTTGGGGTGCAGGATCCCCTTTTGGGGTGCCGGTTTCAAGGCTGCGGGTTCCCCATTTTTGGGGTGCAGGATCCCCTCTCAGGATCTCCTTTTGGGGTTCCCGGTCCCTTTTTGGGGTGCCGATTTCGAGGGTAGGGGTTCCCCATTTTTGGGGTGCCGATTTTGGGGTGCCAGATCCCATTTTTGGGGTACAGATTTGGGGACACAGATTTAGGGGTGCTGATTTTTGGGGTGCCAATTTTGCGGGTTTGGGGTCCCTTTTTGGGGTGCCGGATCCCTTTTTTGGGGTGCCGATTCTGGGGGTGCAGGGCCCCATTTTTGGGGTGCAGGATCCCTTTTTTGGGGTGCCGATTTTGGGGTGACCATTCCCCCTTTTTGGGGTGTAGGATCCTCTTTTTGGGGTGCCGATTTGAGGGGTGAGAATTCCTCCTTTTTGGGGTGCAGGATCCCTTTTTTGGGGCGCAGATTTGAGGGTGAACATTTCCCCTTTTTGGGGTGCAGGATCCCCTTTTGTGAGCAGGAATTCACTGAGTGGGAATTCCCGCTGGGAATTTGGGAATTCAGGAAGAAGTCCCGGAGTTTATTTGGGATTTCGAGGCCAAATCCCAATGCTGGGGGGGGTCACGGGGCTGGGGGGATCCCAAATATCCCGAAAGAACCCCGGGAATGCAGAGCGGGAATTTCGGGATTGGAGATCCCAAAGTTTGGGAAAAGGGGCTTGGGAGGGAGGAGGAGCTGGAATTACGGGATTTCCTCGAAGGGACGTGGATTTGGGGGATCCCAGTGGGAATGGGGTGGGAATCCCAATCCAATCCCACCCCAAATCCCACCCTGATCCCATTCCCTGTAGGATGACCCCATTCCCATCAGGACAATCCCGTTCCCATTGGGATGATCCCATTCTCTGCAGGACAATCCAATTCCAGTTGGGATGATCCCGTTCCCATCAGGACAATCCCGTTCCCTTCAGGATGACCCCATTCCCATCAGGACGGCCCCATTCCCATTGGGATGATCCCGTTCCCTGTAAGATGACCCCAGTCCCATTGGGACGATCCCATTCCCATTGGGATGATCCCATTCCCATTGGGACGACCCCATTCCCATTGGGACGATCCCATTCCCGTTGGGATGACCCCGTTCTCTGTAGGACAATCTTATTCCCATCAGGACGGCCCCGTTCCCACTGGGATGATCCCATTCTCTGTAGGACGATCCCATTCCCATTGGGATAACCCTATTCCCGTCGGGATGACCCCGTTCCCTGTAGGATGATCCCATTCCCATTGGGATGACCCCGTTCCCATCAGGACGGCCCCGTTCCCATTGGGATGATCCCGTTCCCATTGGGACGACCCCATTCCCATGGGGACAATCCCATTCCCGTTGGGATGATCCCATTCTTGTTGGGATGACCCCATTCCCATTGGGATGATCCCATTCCCATTGGGATGACCCCATTCCCATCGGGACGACCCCGTTCCCATTGGGATGACCCCGTTCCCATTGGGATGACCCCATTCCCATGGGGACGATCCCATTCCCGTTGGGATGATCCCATTCCTGTTGGGATGATCCCATTCCCATCGGGACAACCCCGTTCCCATCAGGACAGCCCTGTTCCCATGGGGATGACCCCATTCCCATTGGGATGATCCCATTCCTGTTGGGATGATCCCATTCCCATCGGGACGACCCCGTTCCCATTGGGATGACCCCGTTCCCATTGGGATGACCCCATTCCCATGGGGACGATCCCATTCCCGTTGGGATGATCCCATTCCTGTTGGGATGATCCCATTCCCATCGGGACAACCCCGTTCCCATCAGGACAGCCCTGTTCCCATGGGGATGACCCCATTCCCATTGGGATGATCCCATTCCTGTTGGGATGATCCCATTCCCATCGGGACAACCCCGTTCCCATCAGGACAGCCCTGTTCCCATGGGGATGACCCCATTCCCATTGGGATGATCCCATTCCTGTTGGGATGATCCCATTCCCATCGGGACAACCCCGTTCCCATCAGGACAGCCCTGTTCCCATGGGGATGACCCCATTCCCATTGGGATGATCCCATTCCTGTTGGGATGATCCCATTCCCATCGGGACAACCCCGTTCCCATCAGGACAGCCCTGTTCCCATGGGGATGACCCCATTCCCATTGGGATGATCCCATTCCTGTTGGGATGATCCCATTCCCATCGGGACAACCCCGTTCCCATCAGGACAGCCCTGTTCCCATGGGGATGACCCCATTCCCATTGGGATGATCCCATTCCTGTTGGGATGATCCCATTCCCATCGGGACAACCCCGTTCCCATCAGGACAGCCCTGTTCCCATGGGGATGACCCCATTCCCATTGGGATGATCCCATTCCTGTTGGGATGATCCCATTCCCATCGGGACAACCCCGTTCCCATCAGGACAGCCCTGTTCCCATGGGGATGACCCCATTCCCATTGGGATGATCCCATTCCTGTTGGGATGATCCCATTCCCATCGGGACAACCCCGTTCCCATCAGGACAGCCCTGTTCCCATGGGGATGACCCCATTCCCATTGGGATGATCCCATTCCTGTTGGGATGATCCCATTCCCATCGGGACAACCCCGTTCCCATCAGGACAGCCCTGTTCCCATGGGGATGACCCCATTCCCATTGGGATGATCCCATTCCTGTTGGGATGATCCCATTCCCATCGGGACAACCCCGTTCCCATCAGGACAGCCCTGTTCCCATGGGGATGACCCCATTCCCATTGGGATGATCCCATTCCTGTTGGGATGATCCCATTCCCATCGGGACAACCCCGTTCCCATCAGGACAGCCCTGTTCCCATGGGGATGACCCCATTCCCATTGGGATGATCCCATTCCTGTTGGGATGATCCCATTCCCATCGGGACAACCCCGTTCCCATCAGGACAGCCCTGTTCCCATGGGGATGACCCCATTCCCATTGGGATGATTGAACCCCTGAATCCCAAATGGGGCTGGGGCTGAATCCTGAACCCCAAATGGGGCTGGAACTGCACCCCAGAATCCCAAATGGGGCCAAACTCCTGAACCCCAAATGGGGCTGGGGCTGAACCTCCGAACCCCAAACGGGGCCAGAACTGAACCCTGCACCCCAAATGGGGCTGGGGCTGAACCCCAAATGGGGCTGAACCCCAAATGGGGCCAGAACTGAACCGTGAACCCCAAATAGGGTCAAACCCCAAATGGGGCAGGGGCCGAACCCCTGAATCCCAAATGGGGCAAAACCCCATAGCCCCTGAACCCCAAAGGGTGCTGAATCCCAAATGGGGCTGGGGCTGAACCCCTGAACCCCAAACGGGGCCGGGGCTGAACCCCAAATGGGGCTGAATCTCTGAACCCCAAATGGGGCTGGATCTGCACCCCAGAATCCCAAATGGGGCTGAACCCCATAGGCCCTGAACCCCAAATGGGGCCAAACCCCATAGGCCCTGAACCCCAAATGGGGTTGAACCCCAAACGGGGCTGGGACCCAACCCTTGAACCCCAAAAGGGGCCAAGACTGAACCTCTGAACCCCAAATGGAGCTGGGGCTGAACCCAAATGGGGCCAAATCCTAAATTTATTCCCAAAATCCAGCACAATAATCCTAAAATTTTCCACAAAATCCAGCACAGAAATCCCAAATTTATTCCCCAAAATTCAGCACAGAAATCCCAGAATTATCTCCAAAATCCAGGAAAAAATTCCCCAAATTATTCACCAAAATCTAGCACAGAAATCCCAAATTTATTCCCCAAATCCAGCAGAAAAATCCCCAAAAAATCCCTAAAATCCAGGAGTAAAAAACCCAAAATTATCCTCAAATCCAGCACAGAAATCCCAAATTTATTCCCCAAATCCAGCAGAAAAATCCCCAAAATTCAGCACAAAACTCCCAAATTTATTCCCAAAATTCAGCAGAAAAATCCCAAAATTGTCCCCAAAATCCATCACAGAAATCCCAAATTTATCCCCAAAATCCAGCCCGGGACTCCTAAAATTATTCCCAAAAATCCAGCACAAAACCACCAAAATTATCCCCAAAATGCAGCACAAAAATCCCAAATTTATTCCCAAAATCCAGCACAGAATTCCCAAATTTATTTCCAAAATCCAACAGAAAAATCCCCCAAAAATCCCTAAAATCCAGAATAAAAATCCCAAATTTATCCTCAAAATCCAGCAGAAAAATCCCCAAATTATCCTCAAAATCCAGCACAGAAATCCCAAATTATTCCCCAAAATGCAGCAAAAAATTCCCAAAATTATTCCCCAAATCTATCATGGAAATCCCAAAATTATCCTCAAAATCCAACAGAAAAATCCCAAATTTATTCCCCAAATCCAGCAGAAAAATCCCCAAAAAATCCCCAAAATCCAGAATAAAAATCCCAAAATTATCCTCAAAATCCA
>NW_005054768.1:82974-90354 GCF_000277835.1 Geospiza fortis | reverse complement strand
AAATCCATCATGGAAATCCCAAAATTATCCTCAAAATCCAACAGAAAAATCCCAAATTTATTCCCCAAAATTGAGCACAGAATTCCCAAATTTATTCCCCAAATCCAGCACAAAAATCCCAAATTTATTCCCCAAAATCCAGCACAAAAATCCCAGAATTATTCCCCAAAATGCAGCAAAAAATTCCCAAAATTATTCCCCAAATCCATCATGGAAATCCCAAAATTATTCCCAAAATCCAGGAAAAAAATCCCAAATTTATTCCCCAAAATCCAGCACAAAAATCCCAAAAAAGACCCTAAAATTAAGAATAAAAATCCCAAATTTATCCCCAAAATTCAGCAAAAAATCCCCAAAATTATTCCCCAAATCCATCATGGAAATCCCAAATTTATTCCCAAAAATTGAGCACAGAATTCCCAAATTTATCCCCCAAATCCAGCAGGAAAATCCCAAATTTATCCCCCAAAATTCACCATAAAAATCCCAGTTATCCCCAAAATCCAGCAAAAAAATCCCCCCAAAAATCCCTAAAATCCAGAATCAAAATCCCAAATTTATCCCCAAAATGCAGCAAAAAATCCCCAAAATTATTCCTCAAATCCATCATGGAAATCCCAAAATTATTCCCAAAATCCAGCAGAAAAATCCCAAAATAATCCCCAAAATCCAGCAAAGAAATCCCAAATTTATTCCCAAAATTCATCACAAAAATCCGAAATTTTACCCCAAATCCAGCAGAAAAATCCCCAAAAAAACCCCTAAAATCAAGAATCAAAATGCCAAAATTATCCCCAAAATTCAGCAAAAAATCCCCAAAATTATCCCCAAATCCATCATGGAAATCCCAAAATTATTCCCAAAAATCCAGCAAAAAAATCCCCAAATTATCCCCAAAATTCAGCAAAGAAATCCCAAATTTATTCCCCAAATCCAGCAGAAAAATCCCCAAAAAATCCCCAAAATCCAGAATAAAAATCCCAAAATTATCCTCAAAATCCAGCAAAAAATTCCCCAAATTATTCCCAAAATTCAGCAGAAAAATCCCAAAATTTTCCCCAAAATTCAGCAAAAAATTCCCCAAATTATTCCTCAAATCCATCATGGAAATCCCAAAATTATTCCCCAAATCCAGCAGAAAAATCCCAAATTTATTCCCCAAAATCCAGCACAAAAATCCCAGAATTATTCCCCAAAATGCAGCAAAAAATTCCCAAAATTATTCCCCAAATCCATCGTGGAAATCCCAAAATTATCCTCAAAATCCAACAGAAAAACCCCAAATTTATTCCCCAAAATCCAGCACAAAAATCCCAAAAAAGACCCTAAAATCCAGAATAAAAATCCCAAATTTATCCCCAAAATTCAGCAAAAAATTCCCAAATTTATTCCCAAAATCCATCATGGAAATCCCAAAATTATCCTCAAAATCCAACAGAAAAATCCCAAATTTATTCCCCAAATCCAGCAGAAAAATCCAAAAAAAATCCCTAAAATCCAGAATAAAAATCCCAAAATTATCCTCAAAATCCAGCACAGAAATCCCAAATTTATTCCCAAAATCCAACAGAAAAATCCCAAATTTATTCCCCAAAATTGAGCACAGAATTCCCAAATTTATTCCCCAAATCCAGCACAGAAATCCCAAATTTATTCCCCAAAATCCACCCTAAAAATCCCTGAGTTCTCCCCAAAATCCAGAATAAAAATCCCCAAATTATCCCCAAAATCCAGCAGAAAAATCCCAAATTTATTCCCCAAACCCAGCAGAAAAATCCCAAAAAAATCCCCAAAATCCAGAATAAAAATCCCAAAATTATCCTCAAAATCCAGCACAGAAATCCCAAATTTATTCCCAAAATCCAACAGAAAAATCCCAAATTTATTCCCCAAAATTGAGCACAGAATTCCCAAATTTATTCCCAAAATCCAGCACAGAAATCCCAAATTTATTCCCAAAATCCAGCATGGAAATCCCAAATTTATCTCCAAAATCCAGGAAAAAAATCCCAAATTTATTCCCCAAATCCAGGAAAAAATCCCAAATTTTTCCCCCAAATCCAGCCCAAAAATCCCAAATTAGCCCCCAATATTTTCCCATTCACAACCCCGATTTTCATTTCCTGAATTCCATAAAAATTTGAATTCCATGGAAAAAAAATCCATCCCGGCTCTGATTCTCCAGCCAAAAAAAAAAATCTGATTTTTCCCTTTTTTTTCTGGAAAAAAAGGAAATTTGGGGATTTTTCCACTCAAAAAAATTAGGGGAAAAGAGCAGGGAAAATAGAGAGAAATTCCTGATTTTTTTCCGATTTTTCCTGATTTCTTTTTTCTCATTTTTCTCAAAATTTTCCTGATTTTTTTCTGATTTTTCATCATTTTTTCCTGATTTTCCCCCGGATTTTTCTCAAATTTTTCCTGATTTTTTCCCGATTTTTTCTGATTTTTTCCTGATTTCTTTTTCCTCATTTTTCCCAAATTTTCCCCAATTTTTCCTGATTTTTTTTCCTGATTTTTCCCCTGAATTTTTCCAGATTTTTCTGATTTTTTCCTGCTTTTTTTTTCCCAATTTTTCCTCATTTTCCCCCCGAATTTTTCCTCATTTTTCCCAATTTTTTCCCTGATTTTTCCCCGGACTTTTCTCAAATTTTTCCTGATTTTTCCTGATTTATTTTTTCTCATTTTTTCCAAATTTTTTCCAAATTTTTTCCAGTTTTTTCCTGATATTTTCCTGATTCTTTTCCCCTGGATGTTTCCTGATTTTTCTGATTTTTTCCTCATTTTTCCCCCAAAATTTTTCCTCATTTTTCCATTTTTTTCCCTGATTTTTCCCCCGATTTTTTTCAAATTTCTCCTGAATTTTCCCCAATTTTTCCTCTTTTTTCCCAATTTTTCCTGATTTTTTTCCTGGATTTTTCCAGATTTTTCTGATTTTTTCCTGATTTTTTTCCCCAATTTTTCCTCATTTTCCCCCCGAATTTTTTGCTCATTTTTCCATTTTTTCCCCGATTTTTCCCCGAATTTTTCTCAAATTTTTCCTGATTTTTTCCTGATTTTTCCCCTGATATTTTCCTGATTTTTCCAGATTTTTCTGCTTTTTCTCCTGATTTTCCCCCCAATTTTTCCTCATTTTCCCCCGAAATTTTTCTTCATTTTTCCCCTGATTTTTCTCATTTTTTCCTCTTATTTTTCTCAATTTTTCCTGATTTTTTTCCATTTTTCCCCTGATATTTTCCTGATTTTTTCCCCTGGATTTTTCCAGATTTTTCTGCTTTTTTCCTAATTTTTTCCCAATTTTCCCCCCGAATTTTTCCTCCTTTTTCCATTTTCCCCCTGATTTTTCCTCATTTTTTTTTCTGATTTTTCCTCTTTTTTTTCCCGATTTTTTCCCTGACTTTTGCCCAGATTTTTCTGCTTTTTTTTCCTGATTTTTCCCCCCAATTTTTCCTCATTTTCCCCCCAATTAAATAAATATATAAATAAACCAATTAATAAATATTAATAATTAATAAATTAAAATAAAATTTACTTTCACACACAATAATAAACTAAAATTAAAATTAAAATATTAATGATAATTTTTTAAATTCCCAGGGAATTCCCAAAATTCCTTCCCAGAGAGGAGCTGGGATGGGGATGGATCCAGTGCCAGGTTGGGAATGGAGGGAATTCCCTGGGAAAGGGGAAATGGGATTTGGGAAGGAATTCTTGGGATATCCCGGTGATCCCAAAAATCCCCAAATCCCACAGAAAATGTCAAATCCCCCCAAAAAATTCCCAGAAAGTTCCCCAAAAAACCTGTTCAAATTTGGGAGGGATTTGGGAAGGAATTCTTGGGATATCCCGGTGATCCCAAAAATCCCCAAATCCCATAAAAACCCCTCGGGATGGATCCTGGATCCCAAAATGCTCCTCCTAGAGAGGCGTCAGGGGTAGGAATGGGATGGGATTGAAGCTCCAGGGATCCCATCCCAAAGCATTCCGGGATTCCGGGATCCAGGACACTCAGGATCCATCCCCAGGGATTTTTATGGGATTTGAGGATGGGAAAGGGAAGGGAGACCCTTCCTGGAGTCCTGAATTACCAGGGAATTACCAAACTTCCTTCCTGGATCCCAAAATTCTCCTCCTAGAGAGGAGTCAGGGGTAGGAATGGGATGGGATTGAAGCTCCAGGGATCCCATCCAGAGAATTTTGGGATTTTGGGATCCAGGATCCATCCCGAGGGGTTTTTATGGGATTTGGGGATGGAAAAGGGAAGGGAGACCCTTCCTGGAGTCCTGAATTCCCAGGGAATTCCCAAAATTCCTTCGTGGATCCCCAAATTCTCCTCCCACGGCATGGAAGGTCCGTGGATCCCATCCCAAACCATTCCGGGATCAAGAATTCCTCGTGGTTCCCATCCCAATGAAAACTCCAGGATTTTGGGGGAAAGCGGGAAAAGGGGGAAATCCTCGGGAAGTTTTGGGGTTTCCGGGTGGGATGGACGCGGGAATGGGAAGAGGAAAACCTGGGATGGTTTTTCTGGAATGTTCTGGAATTTTCCTGAGTTTTTGCTTTTCAATAAAACCCCACATGGAAGTGACGCCGGATTGCTGGGGATGAGGGGAATTAGGGATTTAGGGGATGAGGGAAATTTGGGATTTAGGGAATTAGGGGATGAGGGGAACGAGGGGAATTAGGGAATTAGGGGATGAGGGAATGAGGGAAATTTGGGAATTTGGGGAATTTGGGGAATTAGGGAATGAGGGGAATGAGGGGAAATAGGGAATGATGGGAATTAGGGGATGAGGGAATTGGGATGAGGGAAATTTGGGAATTTGGGGAATTAGGGGATGAGGGGATGAGGGCATGAGGGGAATGAGGGAAATTAGGGAATTGGGATGAGGGAAATTTGGGAATTTGGGGAATTAGGGAACGATGGGAATTAGGAGATGAGAGGAATTAGGGAAAAAAATTTGGGAATTTGGGGAATTGGGGAACGATGGGAATTAGGGGATGAGGGGAATTAGGGAAAAGTGGAAAGAGGGGATGAGGGGATTTGGGGGATGAGGGGAATGAGGGGGTTTAGGGAAATTAGGAAATCTGGGAAATTGGGGAATGAGGGGAAAGAGGGCAATTAGGGAATGATGGGAATTGGGATGAGGGAAATTTGGGAATTTAGGGAATTAGGGGATGAGGGGAACGAGGGGAATTAGGGGATGAGGCACATTTGGGAATTTGGGGAATTAGGGGATGAAGGGATAAGGGGAATGAGGGAAATTAGGGAATTGGGGTTTGGGAAATTTGGGAATTTGGGGAATTAGGGGATGAGGGAATGGGGGAATTAGGGGATGAGGGGAATGAGGGGAATTAGGGAATGAGGGGAATTTGGGAATTTGGGGAATGAGGGGATTTAGGGGATGAGGGGAATGAGGGGAAATAGGGGATGAGGGGAATTAGAGGATGAAGGGAATGAAGGAATTGGGATGAGGGAAATTTGGGAATTTGGGGAATTAGGGGATGAGGGAATGGGGGAAATTAGGGAATGAGGGGAATGAGGGGAATTAGGGGGTGAGGGAAATTTGGGAATTTGGGGAATTAGGGAACGATGGGAATTAGGGGATGAGGGGAATTAGGGAAAAGTGGAAAGAGGGGATGAGGGGGTTTAGGGAAATTAGGAAATTTGGGAAATTAGGGAATTTGGGGAATTGGGGGATATGGGGAATTAGGGGAAAGAGGGGAATTAGGGGATGAGGGGAATTAGGGGATGAGGGGAATTAGTAAATTGGGATGAGGGAAATTTGGGAATGAGGGGAATTAGGGGATGGGGGATTGAGAATGAGAGGAATGGGGAATTGGGGAATAAGAAATTAGGGAATGGGGAGGATTAGAGAACTAGGATGAGGGAATAAGAGAAATTAGGGAATTCAGATGATGGAAATTAGGGAATGAGGGGAATTAGGGAATGAGGGGAATTAGGCAAATTACAGAATTGGGATGAGGGAATGAAGGAAATTAGGGAATGGGGAGGAGGGAAATTAGGGAATTAGGGAAATTATGGAATGAGGGGATGAGAGAATGAGGGGGATAAGGGAAAAAAAGGAATAAAAGGATTGAGGGGCTGAGGGATAAGGGAACAAAGGGACTGAGGGAATAAAACGATTGAGCAGGATTAGGGGAATACAGGAATGAAGAAAATGAAGGAACTGAGGGGGATGAGGAGAGTAAGGGAGTGAAGGCACTGAGGCAACTCAGGAAAAGAGGGAACTGGGTGGGATGAGGGGAATCAGGGAATGAAAGGGGGATAAGGGGAACTCAGGGAATGAAAGGATTGAGGGGGATAAGGGGATGAAGGGAATAAGGAATAGAAGGGCCTGAGAGGGGAGGGGGAATTGAGGGAATGAAGGAAATGAAGGAAATGAAGGAAATGAAGGGACTGGGGGGGATGAAGGGAATAAGGGGCATGAGGGCAGTAAGGGAATTAAGGGGCTGAGGGGGATGAGGGGAATAAGGAAATGAAAGGAATAAGGTGGTTGAAGGGAATATGGGAATGAAGGGGCTGAGGGGCTGAAAGATTGAGGGTGCCCAGGGACTGAGGAGGCCAAAAGCCCCGAGGGACCGGGGGCTCTGAGGCGCTGAGGGCGCTGAGGGCGCTGAGGGCTCTGAGGCGCTGAGGGCGCTGAAGAACCGCGGGCGGTGAAGAACCGAGGCCGCTGAGGGAGGGAGGCCGCTGAGGGCGCTGAAGAACCGCGAGCTCTGAGGGACTGAGGGCGCTGAAGAACCGCGGGTGGTTAAAAACTGAGACGGCGGAGGGACTGAGGGCGCTGAAGAACCGCGGGCGGTGAAGAACCGCGGGCTCTGAGGGGCTGAGGCCGCTGAGGCACTGAGGACGGTGAAGAACCGAGGGCGGTGAAGAAACAGGGCTGTGAGGGACTGAGGCCGCTGAGGCACTGAGGACGGTGAAGAACCGAGGGCTGTTAAAAACTGAGGCCGCTGAGGCACTGAAGACCCACGGGCGGTGAAGACCCGGGGCCGCTGAGGCACTGAGGACGGTGAAGAACCGAGGGCTGTTAAAAACTGAGGCCGCTGAGGGCGCTGAGGAACCGCGGACAGTGAAGAACCGCGGGCTCGGAGGGACTGAGGCCGCTGAAGAACCGTGGACGGTGAAGAACCGAGGGCTCTGAGGGACTGAGGCCGCTGAGGCACTGAAGACCCACGGGCGGTGAAGACCCGGGGCCGCTGAGGCACTGTGGGCGCTGAAGAACCGCGGGCGGTTAAAAACCGAGGCCGCTGAAGACCCGCGGGCCCTGAGGGGCAGAGGCCGCTGAGGGACTGAGGCTGCTGAGGGGCCGAGGGCGCTGAAGAACCGCGGGCGGGTAAAAAACGAGGCCACTGAGG
>NW_005054768.1:79321-81357 GCF_000277835.1 Geospiza fortis | reverse complement strand
TGAGGGGAGATCATGGAGGAGATGAGGGGTGTACATGAGGGGAGATGATGGAGGAAGATGAGGGCAGCCATGAGGGGAGATCATGGAGGAGATGAGGGGCAGCCATGAGGGAAGATGATGGAGGAAGATGAGGGGTGGCCATGAGGGGAGATCATGGAGGAGATGAGGGGCAGCCATGAGGGGAGATGATGGAGGAAGATGAGGGGCAGCCATGAGGGGAGATGATGGAGGAAGATGAGGGGCGGCCATGAGGGGAGATGATGGAGGAAGATGAGGGGCAGCCATGAGGGGAGATCATGGAGGAGATGAGGGGCAGCCATGAGGGGAGATGATGGAGGAAGATGAGGGGCGGCCATGAGGGGAGATGATGGAGGAAGATGAGGGGCGGCCATGAGGGGAGATGATGGAGGAAGATGAGGGGCGGCCATGAGGGGAGATGATGGAGGAAGATGAGGGGCGGCCATGAGGGGAGATGATGGAGGAGATGAGGGGCAGCCATGGGACCTGAGGGGCAGCCATGAGGGGAGATGATGGAGGAAGATGAGGGGAGATCATGGAGGAGATGAGGGCGGCCATGAGGGGAGATCATGGAGGAGATGAGGGCAGCCATGAGGGGAGATCATGGAGGAAGATGAGGAGCAGCCCATCCTGCTGTTTTGGAATATTTCTCCTCGGGTGTGGCAGCAGAACCAGCTGCCTCCCAAGGTGAGATCTCCAGGCGATGGATTTCACCTCCTCTGCATACGTAATTACTCACTTTTCATTTTAATTTTCATTTCAGCACGTAATGAGCTGACTGAGAAACCCAGGCCTGAGGAGCTTGGGAGGAAATTTAAGAGCGTTTCTGGAAATAGAATTTTTTGGCTCCTGCTTGGATGCGCTGGAGAAAGTTATTTGATGTTAGAAATTAAAAAATACAGATATTTCGTTGGGAAATCACATCAGGTTTCATGTTTTATATCACGACTGGGTGAAAACCCTTTCCCGTCCCAGCATTTTACCTCGGACAACGGTAGTAAAACCCCACCTGGGCTGTGCAAATTCCTTGGTGGTAAAAATAAACATTATTTTAGAGGCTGGCACAGGCCCAGGGTTTGCACAGCAGCTCTGCCTGAACACGCTGTAAAGGGACAAACGCCAAAATTAGGGATTTTTGTCACGGTGACAAAAAAAAAATGAAGGGTTTGAAGGGAGGGGAAAAGCCACGGCCCAAAGTGAAATAAACCCCAAAAAGTGAATTGCTGGTGAAAAATAGATAAAAACAGAGGGGTGATGGGGTAAAGGGGGAGCCCAGATGGGAATGAGGAATGGGGGAGCCCAGATGGGAATGGGGTAAAGGGGGAGCCCAAATCCCTTGGGAATGGGGAATGGGGGAGCCCAAATCCCTGGGAATGGGGGAAAGGGGGATCCCAGATGGGAATGGGGAATGGGGGCGCCCAAATCCCTTGGGAATGGGGAATGGGGGAGCCCAAATCCCTTGGGAATGAGGTCAAGGGGGAGCCCAAATCCCTGGGAATGGGATCATCGATTCTTTGGGGTAAAGGAGCTGCAGGAAGATCTGAATTCCTTGGGAAAGGGATCATGGACCCCAATCCCTTGGGAAGGGGGTGCAGGACGATCCCAATTCCTTGGGAAAGGGATCATGGACCCCAATCCCTTGGGAGGGGGTGCAGGACGATCCCAATTCCTTGGGAAAGGGGGTGACAGGAATCCCAATCCCTTGGGAAGGGGGTGCAGGACGATCCCAATCCCTTGGGGAAGGGATCCCAATCCCTTGGGGAAGGGATCCCAATTCCTTGGGGAAGGGATCCCAATCCCTCGGGAAGGGGTACAGGAGGAATCCCAGCCCCACGCAGGGAAAATAGCCTGGAGGGCCCAAACTTAAACCACCGCTAAACCCGAGCTCTGTAAAGCTCAAACCAACCCAGGAAGCGACAGAAAAGCGAGCGCGGAGCCCTGGGTGTAAACAGCAGAGACCGCGGGCAGCAGGGCCTCATCCCCCGGGCCGGCTGGGCGGGGAGAACCGGGGGAGAAAC
>NW_005054768.1:71611-79158 GCF_000277835.1 Geospiza fortis | reverse complement strand
AAACGGGGGAGAGTGAGGGGGGAACGAGGGGAGAGTGAGGAGAGAGAGAGGGGGAGAATGAGGGGAGAGAGCGGGGGAAATGAGGGGGAGAATGAGGGGGGAACGACGGGAGAGCAAGGGGAGAACGAGGCGGAGAAGCGGGAAGAGAAGCAGGGGGAGAGTGAGGGGGAGAACGAGGGGAGAACGAGGGGAGAGTGAGGGGAGACCAGCGGGAGAACGAGGGGTGGGAGGAAGGGAGAGTGAGCGAAGGGAAGCTGGGGAGAACGAGGGGAGAGTGAGGGGGGAACGAGGGGAGAATGAGGGGGGAACGAGGGGAGAGTGAGGGGGGAACGAGGGGAGAGTGAGGGGAGAACGAGGGGAGAGTGAGGGGAGAGTGAGGGGGGAACGAGGGGGGAACGAGGGGAGAGTGAGGGGAGAACGAGGGGAGAGTGAGCGGAAAGAGAAACGGGGGGAGGAGAGGAGAGCGAGGGAAGAGAAGCAGGGGGAGAACGAGGAGGGAGAACGAAGGGAGAGTGAGGGGAGAGCCGGGGGAGAAGGAGGAGGGGAAGGAGCGGACGGACGGGAGAACGAGGGGAGAAGAGAACGAGGGGAGAAGAGAACGAGGGGAGAAGAGAACGAGGCCCAGAATTCAAGAATTCACGGATCCTGGAATTCAGGAACTCAGGAATTCAGGGATCCAGGAATTCAGGAATCCATGGATCCAGGAATTTGGGAATCCACGGATCCAGGAATCCAGGAATTCAGGAATCCACGGATCCCAGAATTCAAGAATTCACGGATCCTGGAATTCAGGAACTCAGGAATTCAGGGATCCAGGAATTCAGGAATCCATGGATCCAGGAATTTGGGAATCCACGGATCCAGGAATCCAGGAATTCAGGAATCCACGGATCCCAGAATTCAAGAATTCACGGATCCTGGAATTCAGGAACTCAGGAATTCAGGGATCCAGGAATTCAGGAATCCATGGATCCAGGAATTTGGGAATCCACGGATCCAGGAATCCAGGAATTCAGGAATCCACGGATCCCAGAATTCAAGAATTCACGGATCCTGGAATTCAGGAACTCAGGAATTCAGGGATCCAGGAATTCAGGAATCCATGGATCCAGGAATTTGGGAATCCACGGATCCAGGAATCCAGGAATTCAGGAATCCACGGATCCCAGAATTCAAGAATTCACGGATCCTGGAATTCAGGAACTCAGGAATTCAGGGATCCAGGAATTCAGGAATCCATGGATCCAGGAATTTGGGAATCCACGGATCCAGGAATCCAGGAATTCAGGAATCCACGGATCCCAGAATTCAAGAATTCACGGATCCTGGAATTCAGGAACTCAGGAATTCAGGGATCCAGGAATTCAGGAATCCATGGATCCAGGAATTTGGGAATCCACGGATCCAGGAATCCAGGAATTCAGGAATCCACGGATCCCAGAATTCAAGAATTCACGGATCCTGGAATTCAGGAACTCAGGAATTCAGGGATCCAGGAATTCAGGAATCCATGGATCCAGGAATTTGGGAATCCACGGATCCAGGAATCCAGGAATTCAGGAATCCACGGATCCCAGAATTCAAGAATTCACGGATCCTGGAATTCAGGAACTCAGGAATTCAGGGATCCAGGAATTCAGGAATCCATGGATCCAGGAATTTGGGAATCCACGGATCCAGGAATCCAGGAATTCAGGAATCCACGGATCCCAGAATTCAAGAATTCACGGATCCTGGAATTCAGGAACTCAGGAATTCAGGGATCCAGGAATTCAGGAATCCATGGATCCAGGAATTTGGGAATCCACGGATCCAGGAATCCAGGAATTCAGGAATCCACGGATCCCAGAATTCAAGAATTCACGGATCCTGGAATTCAGGAACTCAGGAATTCAGGGATCCAGGAATTCAGGAATCCATGGATCCAGGAATTTGGGAATCCACGGATCCAGGAATCCAGGAATTCAGGAATCCACGGATCCCAGAATTCAAGAATTCACGGATCCTGGAATTCAGGAACTCAGGAATTCAGGGATCCAGGAATTCAGGAATCCATGGATCCAGGAATTTGGGAATCCACGGATCCAGGAATCCAGGAATTCAGGAATCCACGGATCCCAGAATTCAAGAATTCACGGATCCTGGAATTCAGGAACTCAGGAATTCAGGGATCCAGGAATTCAGGAATCCATGGATCCAGGAATTTGGGAATCCACGGATCCAGGAATCCAGGAATTCAGGAATCCACGGATCCCAGAATTCAAGAATTCACGGATCCTGGAATTCAGGAACTCAGGAATTCAGGGATCCAGGAATTCAGGAATCCATGGATCCAGGAATTCAGGAATTCAGGGATCCAGGAATTTGGGAATCCACAGATCCAGAAATTCAGGAATCCACGGATCCAGGAATCCAGGAACTCAGGAATTCGCAGATCCAGGAATTCAGGAATTCGCGGATCCAGGAATTCACGGATCCACGGATCCAGGAATCCGGGAATCCATGGATCCAGGAATTCAGGGATCCATCCAGAAATTCAGGAATCCAGGGTTCCAGGAATTCACGGATCCAGGAGTTCGGGAATCCACAGATCCAGGAATTCAGGAATCCATGGATCCAGGAATTCGGGAATTCACGGATCCAGGAATTCGGGAACTCAGGAATTCACAGCTCCAGGAATTCGGGAATTCACGGAGCCAGGAATTCAAAATTTGCGGATCCAGGAATCCGGGAATCCAGGAATTCGTGGATTCAGGAATTCACGGATCCAGGAGTTCGGGAATCCACAGATCCAGGAATTCAGGAATTCACGGATCCAGGAATTGAGGAATCTTTGGATCCAGGAATTCACAGATCCAGGAATTCGGGAATTCACGGATCCAGAAATTCAGGAATCCACAGATCCAGGAATTCACGGATCCAGGAATTCATGAATCCATGGATCCAGGAATCCATGGATCCAGGAATTCAGGAATTCAGGGATCCAGGAATTTGGGAATCCACAGATCCAGAAATTCAGGAATCCACGGATCCAGGAATCCAGGAACTCAGGAATTCGCAGATCCAGGAATTCAGGAATTCGCGGATCCAGGAATCCAGGAATTCAGGAATTCACGGATCCAGGAGTTCGGGAATCCATGGATCCAGGAATTCAGGGATCCAGGAATTCATGAATCCATGGATCCAGGAATCCATGGATCCAGGAATTCAGGGATCCAGGAATTCATGAATCCATGGATCCAGGAATCCATGGATCCAGGAATTCAGGGATCCAGGAATTCATGAATCCATGGATCCAGGAATCCATGGATCCAGGAATTCAGGGATCCAGGAATTCATGAATCCATGGATCCAGGAATCCATGGATCCAGGAATTCAGGGATCCAGGAATTCATGAATCCATGGATCCAGGAATCCATGGATCCAGGAATTCAGGGATCCAGGAATTCATGAATCCATGGATCCAGGAATCCATGGATCCAGGAATTCAGGGATCCAGGAATTCATGAATCCATGGATCCAGGAATCCATGGATCCAGGAATTCAGGGATCCAGGAATTCATGAATCCATGGATCCAGGAATCCATGGATCCAGGAATTCAGGGATCCAGGAATTCATGAATCCATGGATCCAGGAATCCATGGATCCAGGAATTCAGGGATCCAGGAATTCATGAATCCATGGATCCAGGAATCCATGGATCCAGGAATTCAGGGATCCAGGAATTCATGAATCCATGGATCCAGGAATCCATGGATCCAGGAATTCAGGGATCCAGGAATTCATGAATCCATGGATCCAGGAATCCATGGATCCAGGAATTCAGGGATCCAGGAATTTGGGAATCCACAGATCCAGAAATTCAGGAATCCACGGATCCAGGAATCCAGGAACTCAGGAATTCGCAGATCCAGGAATTCAGGAATTCGCGGATCCAGGAATCCAGGAATTCAGGAATTTGCGGATCCAGGAATCCGGGAATCCAGGAATTCGTGGATTCAGGAATTCACGGATCCAGGAGTTCGGGAATCCACAGATCCAGGAATTCAGGAATTCACGGATCCAGGAATTGAGGAATCTTTGGATCCAGGAATTCACAGATCCAGGAATTCGGGAATCCATGGATCCAGGAATTTGTGGATCCAGGAATTCGGGAATCCACTGATCCAGAAATTCAGGAATCCATGGATCCAGGAATTCAGGAATTCACGGATCCAGGAATTCACGGCTCCAGGAATTCAGGAATTCACGGATCCAGGAATTCACGGCTCCAGGAATCCCTGTTGGAATCTCCTGTTCCGGGAGCTTTGACTCGCTCCCGGGGAGTTCTGTTCACTTTTGGGGTCTTTGATTTTTTTATTAAAAAACCCCAAATTCCGCAAAACCGGCGGAGACCTCGCTCCCCGCTCCCGTGCGCCACTGGATTTTTTGGGAATTTTTTTTTGGGATATTTTGGGATGAGGAGGGGTTTTTTTTTGGGAAGCGTGAGAGGCAAAGTGGGTTCGGTCGTGGGCTGAAAAAAAATTAGGAAAAACGGGATTTTGGCGTTCTCCAGAGCGGGATTTGTGCCAAAAATTTGGGGTTTATTCCCAAAAACCACCAGGAGATTCCCTCTCTCCATTCCTCGTTTTCCGTACTCGCCTTTCCCAAACCTCCCCGAGGCGCTGCCGGGGTTTTGTTTTGGGAAAAACTCGGTCCCAAAGCCATAATAATAATTTGGGATCTGATGGATTGAGGACGGCTGGGACGGGGCTCCGGGGCCTCTGGGGTCCCAAATCCGGGATTTTTGGGATTTTGGGGATTTTTGGGATTTGGGGCGGGGATTTCTTGGCACAGCCCTGTCAGGAATGGGATCCAGCCTCCGAAAACCCGCTGGGAACTCCGGGAATTTGGCTGGGGGCAGGGTTTTCCTTTTTTCCTTTTTCCCCTTTTTCCTTTTTTTCCTTTTTTTCCTTTTTCTTTTTTCCTTTTTTTCCCTTTTTTTCCCTTTTTCCCCCTTTTTCCCCCTTTTTCCCCCTTTTTCCCTTTTTTCCTCTTTTCCTTTTTTCCCTTTTTTCCCTTTTTTCCTTTTCCCCCCCTTTTTCCCCTTTTTTCCTTTTCCCCCCCTTTTTCCCCTTTTTCCCCTTTTCCTTTTTCCCCCTTTTTCATTTTTTTCCCTTTTCATTTTTCCCTCTTTTTTCCTTTTTCCCCTTTTTTTCCTTTTTTCCCATTTTTCCTTTTCCCCCTTTTTTCCTTTTTTTCCTTTTTTCCTTTTTTCCCTTTTTCATTTTTTCCCTTTTTCCTTTTTTACCTTTTTCCCTTTTTTCCCTTTTTTCCCTTTTTTTTCCTTTTTTTTCCTTTTTTCCTTTATCCCTTTTCCCCCTTTTTCCCCTTTTTTCCTTTTTTTCCTTTGTTTTCCTTTTTTCCCTTTTTCCCTTTTTTTCCCTTTTTCCTCTTATCCCCTTTTTTCCCCTTTTTCCCCTTTTTCCCTTTTTTCCCCTTTTTCCCCCTTTTTTCCCATTTTTCCTCTTTTCCTTTTTTCCTTTTCCCCCTTTTTTCCCTTTTTCCTTTTTTCCCTTTTTTTCCTTTTTTCATTTTTCCCCTTTTCCCCCTTTTTTCCCCTTTTTCCCCTTTTTTCCCTTTTTCCCCTTTTTTCCCTTTTTTCTCCTTTTTCCCCTTTTTTCCTCTTTTCCTTTTTTCCTTTTTTCCTTTTTTTCCTTTTTTTCTTTTCTGCTTTTTTTATTTTCCCTTTTTCCTTTTTATCCTTTTTTCCCTTTTACCCCTTTTTCCCCTTTTCCCTTTTTACCTTTTTTCCCTTATTTTTCCTTTTTCCCCTTTTTCCTCTTTTCCTTTTTTCCTTTTTTCCTCCTTTTTTCCCCTTTTCCCCCTTTCTTCCTTTTTTTCGTTTTTTCATTTTTTTTCCTTTTTTCCGTTTCTTCCTTTTTTCCTTATTTCCCTTGTCCTCTTTTTTTCCCTTTTTCCCCTTTTTCCCCTTTTTTCCCTTTTCCCCCTTTTCCCCTTTTTTTTTTCCTTTTCCCCTTTTTCTTTCCCTTTTTTCCTTTTTTCCTTTTTCCCCTTTTTCCCTTTTTCCTTTTTTTCCCTTTTTCCTCCTTTTTTCCCCTTTTCCCCCTTTCTTCCTTTTTTTTAATTTTTCATTTTTTTTCCTTTTTTCCGTTTTTTCCTTTTTTCCTTATTTCCCTTTTCCTCTTTTTTCCCCTTTTTCCCCGTTTTTCCCCTTTTTCCTTTTCCCCTTTTTTTCCCTTTTTCCCCTTTTCCCCTCCGCTCTGGCCGCCGGGGCTGGAGAAGGGCAGGAGGGACAACGAGATCCCGAAGGGAATGGGGAGCGGCCGAGAGGGTTTGGGGCTGGCGGGTTCTGTGCCTGGAATTCCTGTTTGGATCCCAAATCCTGGAATTCCCCGTTTGGATCCCAGATCCTGGAATTCCCTGTTTGGATCCCAGATCCTGAGATTCCCCGTTTGGATCCCGAATCTTGGAATTCCCCAATTTGTGTCCCAAATCCTGGAATTCCCTGCTTTGGATCCCAAATCCTGGGATTCCCCGTTTGGATCCCAAACCCTGGGATATCCCAGAGTTTCTGTGCCTGGGATTCCCTGTTTGGATCCCAGATCCTGGAATTCCCCAATTTGGATCCCAAATCCTGGAATTCCCTGATTAGGATCCCAAATCCTGGAATTCCCCGTTTGGATCCAAATCCTGGAATTCCCTGTTTGGATCCCAAGCCCTGGGATTCCCTGTTTGGATCCCAAATCCTGGGATTCCCCAATTTGGATCCCAAACCCTGGGATTCCCTGTTTGGATCCCAGACCCTGGAATATCCCAAAGTTCCTGTGCCTGGAATTCCCCGTTTGGATCCCAAACCCTGGCATATCCCAGGGTTTCTGTGCCCAATGCCGGCTCCGGATGCCGCCCCCACGTCCATCTGTCTGTCCCCCCATCCCCAGTGCCACCCCCGTGTCCGTCTGTCCATCTGACAGATGTCTGTCCCCCGTATCCCCAGTGCCGCGCCTCTGTCTGTCTGTCTGTCCCCAGTGCCATTCCCATGTCCGTCTGTCTGTCCCCACGTCCCCAGTGCCACTCCCGTGTCCGTCTGTCTGTCCCCCCATCCCCGCTGCCTCCCCCGTGTCCGTCCGTCTGACCCCACATCCCCAGTGCCACCCCCGTGTCCATCTGTCCGTCCCCAATGCCACTGTGTCTGTCTCTCCCCTCGTCCCCAGTGCCATTCCCATGTCTGTCTGTCTGTCTGTCCCAATGCCACCCCCATGTCTATCCATCTGTCCCCACATCCCCAATGCCACCCTCATGTCCGTGTGTCTGTCCCCACATCCCCAATGCCACCCTCATGTCCGTCCGTCTGTCCCCACATCCCCGGTGCCTCCCCTGTGTCCGTCCAGCTCCGGGTGCCGCCCTCACGGCGTCCGTCCGTCTGTCCGTCCGTCGGCAGGTGTGTCCGTCCGTCCGTCCCCGGCCATGGCCCCGGTGCTGCCGCGCCGCCTGGGCAAGCGCTCGCTGCTGGGCGCCCGCCTTCCGGGACCTTCCGCCCTCCGCC
>NW_005054768.1:66170-70207 GCF_000277835.1 Geospiza fortis | reverse complement strand
CCCAAGGGAATTCAGTCTCCCAATCCCAAGGGAATCAAATCCCACAATTCCAATCCCAAGGGAATCAAAGTTCCCACATTCCAATCCCAAAGGAATTCAAGCTCCCCCATTTCAACCCAAGGGAATTCAGTCTCCCAATCCCAATCCCAAAGGAATCAAATCCCGCAATTCCAGTCCCGAAGGAATCAAATTTCCCACATCCCAATCCCAAGGGAATCCAGTGCCCCGCATTCCAATCCCAAGGGAATCAAATCCCCCACATTTCAATCCCAAGGGAATTAAAGTTCCTACGTTCCAATCTCAAGGGAATTCAATTTCCCCATTCCAATCCTGAAGGAATTCGATTTCCCAATCCCGAAGGAATCAAATCCCCCACAACACAATCCCGAATGAATCAAAGTTCCCACATTCCAATCCCAAGGGAATTCAGTCTCCCAGTCCCGAGGGAATCAAATCCCCCAGTTCCAATCCCAAAGGAATTCAAGTTCCCTACATCCCAGTCCCAAGGGAATTAAAGTTCCCACATCCCAATCCCAAGGGAATCAAATCTCCCACAATTCAATCATGGAGGAATTAAAGTTCCCACATTTCAGTCCCATGGGAATTCAATCTCCCAATCCCAAAGGAATCAAATTTCCCGCATCCCAATCCCAAGGGAATTCAATCTCCCAGTCCCAAGGGAATCCAGTGCCCCACATCCCAATCCCAAGGGAATTCAATCTCCCAGTCCCAAGGGAATCCAGTGCCCCACATCCCAATCCCAAGGGAATTCAATCTCCCAGTCCCAAGGGAATCCAGTGCCCCACATCCCAATCCCAAGGGAATTCAATCTCCCAATCCCAAGGGAATCCAGTGCCCCGCATTCCAATCCCAAGGGAATCAAATCCCCCACATTTCAATCCCAAGGGAATTAAAGTTCCTACGTTCCAATCTCAAGGGAATTCAATTTCCCCATTCCAATCCTGAAGGAATTCGATTTCCCAATCCCGAAGGAATCAAATCCCCCACAACACAATCCCGAACGAATCAAAGTTCCCACATTCCAATCCCAAGGGAATTCAGTTTCCCAGTCCCAAAGGAATTCAATGCACCACATTCCAATCCCAAGGGAATTCAGTCTCCCAATTCCAATCCCAAGGGAATTCAGTCTCCCAGTTCCAATCCCAATGGAGTTCAGTCTCCCAATCCCGAGGGAATCAAATCCCCCACATTTCAATCCCAAAGAAATTCACTCTCCCAATCCCAATCCCCAAGGGAATTCAAGTTCGCCCATTTCAATCCCAAGGGAATTCAGTCTCCCAATCCCGAGGGATTCAAATCCCCCATCTCCAATCCCAAAGGAATTAAAGTTCCCACATTCCAATCCCAAGGGAATCAAATCTCCCAATCCCAAGGTAATTCAATCTTCCCATTCCAATCCCAAGGGAATTCAATGTCCCAATTCCAATCCCAAAGGAATTCAGTCTCCCAGTTCCAATCTCCAGGGAGGGAGTTCAGTGTCCCAATCCTGAGGGAACCAAATCCCCCACATTCCAATCCCAAAGAAATTAAAGTTCCTGCATTCCAATCCCGAGGGAGTCAAATCTCCCAGTTCCAATCCCAAGGGAATTCAGTTTCCCAATCCCAAAACAATTCAATCTTCCTTTCCCAATCCCGAGTGAATTAAGGTTCCCACATTTCAATCCCAAAGAAATTCAGTCTCCCAATCCTAATCCCAAGGGAATTCAATGTCCCACATTCCAATCCCAAGGGAATCCAATCTCCCACACTCCAATCCCAAGGGGATTAAAGTTCCCACATCCCAATCCTAAAGGAATTATGGTTCCCCCATTCCAATTCCAAGGGAATTCATTCTCCCAGTCCTGAGGGAATCAAATCCCCCACATTCCAATCCCAAGGATTTGGGATTGCTGGGGCTGAGGAGAGCAGGTTTTTTGGGATGGCTTGGGTTGGGATTAAAAATTCCATGGGAATCTGAAATCCAAGGGCAGGATCAACCTTCCTCCTAAACGAGGATCAGTGGGTTCCAGAAAAATTCATGGATACACCCCAAAAATCTGGGAATTTTCCGTTCCAGTTGGATCCCAGGGGTGGGAATTGCTGGAATTCCTGGGATTGTCCAGTCTGGGAATTGTTGTGGGTGGAAAATCCCAATGCTCAGGAAATCCCTGGAAATTCATGGATACACCCCAAAAATCTGGGAATTTTCCATTCCAGTTGGATCCCGGGGCTGGGAATTGCTGGAATTCCTGGGATTGTCCAGTCTGGGAATTGCTGAGGGTGGAAAATCCCAGTGGTCAGGAAATCCCTGGATTTGGGATTCCTGAGCATGGAGAGAGCAGATTTTTTGGATTAGGATTAAAAATTCCATGGGAATCTGAAATCCAAGGACAGGATCAACCTTCCTCCCAAATGAGGATCCCATGGGATCAGCAAGTTCCAGAAAAATTCATGGATACGCCCCAAAAATCTGGGAATTTGCCGTTCCAGTTGGATCCCGGGGCTGGGAATTGCTGGAATTCCCGGGATTGTCCAGTCTGGGAAGTGCTGAGGGTGGAAATCCCTGGATTTGGGATTGCTGGGGGCGTGGGCAGAGCAGATTTTTCGGGATCCCCTCGGGAACGTGCGATCCGATCCCTGCGGGGCGGGACGATCCCTGATCCCAAAGGGAGGATCCCGTGGGATCGGCGCTGACCCCAAACGGGCCCCGGCCCTGCCCGGCGCCGCCCAGAGAGCCAGGTCAGTGCCCGCTCCCGGGATCCCAGATCCCGGAATTCCCCAGTTTGGGGTCCCAGATCCCGAGATATCCCTGATTTGGATCCCAGATCCTGGGATATCCCAGAGTTTCTGCACCTGAGATTCCCCAATTTCCATCCCAAATCCTGCGATTCCCCAATTTGGATCCCAAAGCCTGGAATTCCTCAATTTGGGTCCCAAACCCCGAGATGTCCCTGATTTGGATCCCAAATCCTGGGATATCCCAGAGTTTCTGGAATTCAGTGCCTGGAATTCCCCTTTTTGGATCCCAGATCCTGAGATTCCCCAATTTGCATCCCAAATCCTGGAATTCCTCAATTTGGATCCCAAATCCCGGAATTCCCCAGTTTGGGGTCCCAGATCCCGTAATTCCCCAGTTTGGGGTCACAGATCCCGAGATATCCCTGATTTGGATCCCAGATCCTGGAATTCTCTGATTTGAATCACAAATCCTGGGATATCCCAGAGGTTCTCCGCCTAAGATTCCCCGATTTGGATCCCCAATCCTGGAATTCCCCAATTTCCACCCCAAATCCCAAAATTCCCCAATTTCAATCCCCAATTCCAGAATTCCCCAATTTCAATCCCCAAATCCCAAAATTCCCCAATTTCAATCCCAAATCCCAGAATTCCCCAATTTCCATCCCAAATCCCAGAATTCTCCAATTTCAATCCCCAAATCCCAAAATTCCCCAGTTTCCATTCCGAATCCCGGAATTCCCCAGTTTCCACCCCCAATCCCGGGATTCCCCAATTTCCATCCCCAAATCCCGGAATTCCCCAATTTCAATCCCCAAATCCCAGAATTCCCCAATTTCCATCCCAAATCCCAGAATTCTCCAATTTCAATCCCCAAATCCCAAAATTCCCCAATTTCAATCCCAAATCCCAGAATTCCCCAATTTCCACCCCAAATCCCAGAATTCCCCAATTTCCACCCCAAATCCCAGAATTCCCCAATTTCCATCCCAAATCCCAGAATTCTCCAATTTCAATCCCCAAATCCCAAAATTCCCCAGTTTCCATTCCAAATCCTGGAATTCCCCAATTTCCACCCCAAATCCCAGAATTCCCCAATTTCCATCCCAAATCCCAGGGCCAGCTCCCCCTTCCCCCTTCGGCCTCTCCCGCTCGGGATTCCCGGGATTTTCCCTTCCTTTTCCCTGCCCTCCTTCCCAGACCCCCATTCCGGCTCTCCGGGGGTGATTCCCGAGGTTTTTTCTTTTTTCCCGGATGTTTTTCCGGGATCAGGAGGCCGGAGCCGATGGACGAGATGGTGG
>NW_005054768.1:65384-65993 GCF_000277835.1 Geospiza fortis | reverse complement strand
AATTGTGGGGTGGGATCTGGGAATGGTGTGGGGGGGGGGATTTGGGAATTCTGCTGGGAGTGGGGAGGGAATTGTTGCCGAAATGCAGCCTGGAAAAATGTGGGAGAAATCCCAATTTTCAGAATTCAGGGAATTCCGAATCCGTGTCCCCAGGTGCTGCTTTATGGGGATTTGGGAATTCTGCTGGGAGTGGGGAGGGAATTGTTGCCAAAATCCAACCTGAACTTCTCCTGGAACAACTTCTGGCTCTTCCCTGGGAGAAATCCCAATCCCACTTTTTAGGGAATTCCAGATCTGTGTCCCCAAGAGACAAACCCACAGGGATTTGGAATTCCTCTGGGAATGGGGAAGGAATTGTTCCCAAAATCCAACCTGAACTAACCTGGAACAATCTGGGAGAAATCCCAATCCCACTTTTTAGGGAATTCCAGATCTGTGTCCCCAAGAGACAAACCCACAGGGATTTGGAATTCCTCTGGGAATGGGGAAGGAATTGTTCCCAAAATCCAACCTGAACTAACCTGGAACAATCTGGGAGAAATCCCAATCCCACTTTTTAGGGAATTCCAGATCTGTGTCCCCAAGAGACAAACCCACAGGGATTTGGAA
>NW_005054768.1:64154-64652 GCF_000277835.1 Geospiza fortis | reverse complement strand
CCCAAAATCCAACCTGAACTTCTCCTGGAACAATTTGGGAGAAATCCCAATCCCGCCTGCCAGGGAATTCCAGATCCGTGTCCCCAGGTGGGACTTCCACGGGGATTTGGGAATTCCTCAGGAATGGGGATTCCAAACCCCCTGGGCAGGAATTGTTCCCAAATCCAACCCGGACTTCTCCTGGAACAACCTGAGGCCGTTTCCTGGGAGAAATCCCAATCCCACCGTGTCCCCTCGGTGACAATCCCACCGTGTCCCCTCACTGACAATCCCACCGTGTCCCCTCGCTGACAATGGCACCGTGTCCCTTTGGTGACAATGGCACCGTGTCCCTTCGGTGACAATGTCGCCGTGTCCCCTCAGTGACAATGGCGCCATGTCCCCTCGGTGACAATGGCGCCGTGTCCCCTCGGTGACAGTGGCGCCGTGTCCCTTCGGTGACAGTGGCACCGTGTCCCCTCGGTGACAATGGCGCCGGGGCCCCTCGGGGACGGTGGG
>NW_005054768.1:62807-63577 GCF_000277835.1 Geospiza fortis | reverse complement strand
CGTCCCCTGCCCACTGTCCCGGCAGTGCCACCGCGTCCCCTCCTCACTGTCCTGGCAATGCCACCGCGTCCCCTCCTCACTGTCCCAGCAGTGTCACCCCATCCCCTGCCCACTGTCCCAGCAGTGTCACCCCATCCCCTCCGTACTACCCTGACGTTGCCACTGCGTCCCCTCCCCATGGCCCTGGCAGTGTCACCGTGTCCCCTCCTCATTGTCCCAGCAGTGTCACTGTGTCCCCTCCTCACCATGCTGGCAGTGTCACTGTGTCCCCTCCTTACTGCCCTGCCAGTGTCACCGTGTCCCCTCCTCATTGTCTTGGCAGTGTCACCGTGTCCCCTCCTCATTGTCCCAGCAGTGCCACCACGTCCCCTGCCCACTGTCCCAGCAGTGTCACCGTGTCCCCTCCTTACTGCCCTGCCAGTGTCACCGTGTCCCCTCCCCGCTGTCCCTGCCCTGTCCCCGTGTCCCCTCCCCGCGGTGCTGGCAGTGTCCCCGTGTCCCCCGTGAGCGATGGCAGCTGTGACACCGACCCCGAGCCCTCGGTGCCCGCGCCGCGACGGAGGAAGGTGGGTGACAGTGACACCGTGCCAGCGGCGAGGGGTGACAGCGGGCAGGGGACAGTGCCAGCGGGGAGGGGACAGTGCCACCGGGGAGGGGTGACACCAGGGAGGGGTGACAGCGGGCAGGGGACAGTGCCAGCGGGGAGGGGACAGTGCCACCGGGGAGGGGTGACACCAGGGAGGGGTGACAGCGGGCAGGGGACAGTGCCA
>NW_005054768.1:59884-61796 GCF_000277835.1 Geospiza fortis | reverse complement strand
GGCCTCGGCCTGCGGCGCCCCCTGCGCGCCCGGCACCTGCGGTGAGCCCCGGCACCGCCGGCATTCCCAACATTCCCAACATTCCCAACATTCCCGGCATTCCCTGCATTCCCGGGATTCCCTGCATTCCCAACATTCCCTGCATTCCCTGCATTCCCAACATTCCCAACATTCCCGGCACCGCTGGCATTCCCGGGATTCCCAACATTCCCGGCATTCCCTGCATTCCCGGGATTCCCTGCATTCCCAACCTTCCCGGGATTCCCAATGTTCCCAGGATTCCCTGGATTCCCTCAATTCCCAACATTCCCAACGTTCCCAGGATTCCCGGGATTCCCTGGATTCCCTCAATTCCCAACGTTCCCAGGATTCCCAACGTTCCCCGTCCCTGAATTCCCAACATTCCCTGAATTCCATGAATTCCCAACGTTCCCTGAATTCCCAACATTCCCTGAATTCCATGAATTCCCAACGTTCGCAGAATTCCAAACGTACCCTGAATTCCCAATGTTCCCCATCCCAGAATTCCCAACATTCCCAGAATTCCCAATGTTCCCTGAATTCCCACCATTCCCAAAATTCCCAACGTTCCCTGAATTCCCAATGTTCCCCATCCCAGAATTCTCAACGTTCCCTGAATTCCCACCGTTCCCTGAATTCCCAGAATTCCCAGCATTCCCTGAATTCCCAACATTTCCCATCCCAGAATTCCCAACATTCCCTGAATTCCATGAATTCCCAACGTTCCCTGAATTCCCAACATTCCCTGAATTCCATGAATTCCCAACGTTCCCTGAATTCCCAACATTCCCTGAATTCCATGAATTCCCAACGTTCCCTGAATTCCCAACATTCCCTGAATTCCATGAATTCCCAACGTTCCCTGAATTCCCAACATTCCCTGAATTCCATGAATTCCCAACGTTCCCTGAATTCCCAACATTCCCTGAATTCCATGAATTCCCAACGTTCCCTGAATTCCCAACATTCCCTGAATTCCATGAATTCCCCATCCCAGAATTCCCAACGTTCCCTGAATTCCCAACATTCCCAACATTTCCCATCCCAGAATTCCCACCGTTCCCTGAATTCCCAACATTCCCAGAATTCCCAACATTCCCTGAATTCCCAGAATTCTCACCATTCCCAGAATTCCCAACGTTCCCACCATTCCCTGAATTCCCAACAATCCCAGAATTCCCAACATTCCCCATCCCAGAATCCCGGGGATTGGTCCCTCTGGAATTCCCAGTTCCTGCGGGAAACGGGCGCTTCCGTGTCACTGAAGCCATCGTCCCTCTCTTGTCACCCGTGTCCATCTGTTGTCACCCGTGTCCCTTTGTTGTTGTCACCCGTGTCCCTGTGTCTCCCTCTTGTCACCTCTGTCCCTTTGCTGTCACCTCTGTTGTTGTCACCTCGGTCCCTGTGTCCCTCTGTTGTCACCCGTGTCCGTCTGTTGTTGTCACCCGTGTCCCTCTCCCTGTGTTGTCACCCGTGTCCCTTTGTTGCCACCTCGGTCCCTGTGTCCCTCTGTTGTCTCCCGTGTCCCTGTGTTGTTGTCCCCTGTGTCCCTCTGTCCCTGTGTTGTCACCTTGGTTCCTGTGTGCCTCTGTTGTTGTCACCCGTGTCCCTGTGTCCCTTTGCTGTCACCCGTGTCCCTCTGTTGTCACTGGTGTCCCTGTGTTGCTGTCCCCCTGCTGCTGTCCCCGTGTCCCTCTGTTGCTGTCCCCGTGTCCCCATGTCCCCGTGTCCCTGTGCTGTCCCTGTGTTGCTGTCCCTGTGTCCCTCTGCTGTCCCCGTGTCCCCGTGTTGCTGTCCCCATGTCCCTGTGTTGCTGTCCCTGTGTTGCTGTCCCCATGTCCCCATGTTGCTGTCCCCATGTCCCCGTGTCCCCGTGTTGCTGTCCCCGTGT
>NW_005054768.1:58460-58786 GCF_000277835.1 Geospiza fortis | reverse complement strand
GCTGTCCCCGGTGTCACCACTGTCCCCGGTGCCAGCAGGGCCGTGTCCTGCCCTGTCCCCGGTGTCACCCAGCCCGGCCTGAGCCACTCGGCCCCGCCCGGCTCCTTGTGGCACATCCAGGCCGACCACGCCTACCAGGTGACAGCACGGGGACACCTGGGGACAGAGCTGGGGACACCTGGGGATGGAGCTGGGGACAGAGCTGGGACAGCGGGGACATCCATGGGGACAGCACGGGGACATCCATGGGGACCCGGCTGGGACAGAACTGGGGGACACCTGGGGATGGAGCTGGGGACATGGTGGGGATACGGCTGGGGGCAATG
>NW_005054768.1:54269-58250 GCF_000277835.1 Geospiza fortis | reverse complement strand
GCTGGGGACATCCATGGGGACAGAGCTGGGACATCCCTGGGGACAGCACGAGGGCATCCATGGGGACACGGCTGGGGACAGAACTGGGGACACCTGGGGATGGAGCTGGGGACAGAGCTGGGACAGCGGGGACATCCATGGGGACAGCACGGGGACATCCATGGGGACCCGGCTGGGGACAGAACTGGGGACACCTGGGGATGGAGCTGGGGACATGGTGGGGATACGGCTGGGGACAGAGCTGGGACAGCAGGGACATCCATGGGGACATCATGGGGGAACAGCTGGGGACATCCGTGGGGACAGAGCTGGGACCCGGCTGGGGACATCGTGGGGGAACAGCTGGGGACATCCATGGGGACAGAGCTGGGACATCCCTGGGGACAGCACGAGGGCATCCATGGGGACACGGCTGGGGACAGAACTGGGGACACCTGGGGATGGAGCTGGGGACAGAGCTGGGACAGCGGGGACATCCATGGGGACATCGTGGGGGAACAGCTGGGGACAGCATGGGGACAGAGCTGGGACATGGCTGGGGACATCCATGGGGACAGAGCTGGGACATCTCTGGGGACATCCATGGGGACATCCATGGGGACACGGCTGGGGACAGAGCTGGGACATGGCTGGGGGCATCCATGGGGACAGAGCTGGGGCATCTCTGGGGACATCCATGGGGACAGAGGTGGGGACATCCATGGGGACATGGCTAGGGACAGAGCTGGGACATGGCTGGGGACATCCATGGGGACAGAGCTGGGACATCTCTGGGGACATCCATGGGGACATCCATGGGGACACGGCTGGGGACAGAGCTGGGACACAGCTGGGGACATCCATGGGGACAGAGGTGGGGACAGCAGGGACGCAGCTGGGGGCAGAGCTGGGGACAGCAGGGACATCCATGGGGACAGAGCTGGTGACATCCATGGGGACAGAGCTGGGGACATCCATGGGGGCAGAGCTGGGACATCCATGGGGACATCCATGGGGACAGAGCTGTGGGCGAGCTGGGACATGGCTGGGGACATCTCTGGGGACAGAGCTGGCCGTGTCACGGGGACATCCATGGGGACACGGCTGGGGACAGAGCTGGGGACGTCCATGGGGACGTTGGGGACATCGTGGGGACACAGCTGGGGATGGAGCTGGGAGCCGGCTGGGGATGTCCCTGGGGACATGCCGGGGTTTGTGTCCCTGTCCCGTCCCTGTGCCCAGCTCAGGGATTGGTGTCCCTGTCCCTAAGTCAAGGAATGGCGGATTCCCGGGAATGGGGGATTCCCATGGAATGGGGAATTCCTGGGAATGGGGGATTCCTGGGAATGGGGGATTCCTGGGAATGGGGGATTCCCGGGAATGGGATTTCCATGGAATGGGAGATTTCCAGGGAATGGGGGATTCCCAGGGGAATGGGGGATTCCTGGGAATGGGGGATTTCCATGGAATGGGGGATTCCTGGGAATGGGGGATTCCCAGGGAATGGAGGATTCCATGGAATGGGGGATTCCTGGGAATGGGGGATTCCCAGGCAATGGGGGATTCCCACAGGAATGGGGCATTCCCAGAGAATGGGGCATTTCCATGGAATGGGGGTTTCCATGGAATGGGGGATTCCCAGGAATGGGGGATGCCCAGGGGAATGGGGGATTTCCATGGAATGAGGGATGCCCACAGGAGTGGAGGATTCCCAGGGAATAGGATTCCCACAGGAATGGGGGATTCCTGGGAATGGGGGATTTCCATGGAATGAGGGATTTCCATGGAATGGGGGATTCCCAGGCAATGAAGGATTTTTAGGGAATGGGGGATTTCCATGGGCTGGGACATTCCCATGCACTGGGACATTCCCAGAGCTGAGCCTGTCCCCGTTTGTGTCCCCAGGCTCTGCCCTCCATCCAGATCCCGGTGTCCCCTCACATCTTCACCAGCATCAGCTGGGCCGCTGCCACCTCGCCCCTGCCACCGGTGAGTGCCACCTTGCCCTGTCACCTCCCTGAGTGCCACCTCCCCCCTGTCACCTCCCTGAGTGCCACCTGACCCTGTCACCTCCCTGAGTGCCACCTCCCCCCTGTCTGGGTGCCACCTCCCTGAGTGCCACCTCCCTGAGTGCCACCTGCCCTTCCCTGAGTGCCACCTCCCCTCCTTTATCCTTCCTTTTTCCTCTACTTTCCCCTCATTTTCCCTCATTTTTTCCCTTTTTTCTCTTTTTTCCCCCTTTTTCCCCTCCCTTCCCGCCCTTTTTTTCCCGCCCTTTTTTCCCGCCCTTTTTTTCCCGCCCTTTTTTCCTGCCCTTTTTTTCCCGCCCTTTTTTTCCCGCCCTTTTTTCCCGCCCTTTTCCCCCCCTTCCAACCAAGCACCCTTTGGCATACACCCCTCAAAACCCCTCACCTCGACCTTTTTTTCCCCTTTTAATCCCCTTTTTCCCCCTTTTAACCCCATTTCCCCCCTTTTTCTCCCCTTTTTTGCCCTTTTTGCCCCTTTTCCCCCCTCAGGCTCAGAGCCGCTCCCTCAGCCTCAGCCACCCTCAGCCCCCTCAGCCGCCGCCATTGCTGCAGCCCCAGCTCCTCGTGGCCTCCCCGCCCCGCGCCTCCCTCGCCACCAGGTAAGACCCCAAAAACCCCCAAATCCCCCAAAGTCTTCACCCCACCAGCAGGAAAACCCCCAAAAATTTCCCCTTTTCCCAGAAAAATCCGCGGCGAGGCCAAGAAATGCCGCAAGGTTTACGGCATCGAGCACCGGGAGCAGTGGTGCACGGCGTGCCGCTGGAAAAAGGCCTGCCAGCGCTTCCTGGACTGAATTCCCACCTGGAATTCCCTCAGGAATTTGGAAATCCCCTCAGGAATTTGGGAATTCCCTCAGGAATTTGGGAGTTCCCTCACAAATCCAGGAATTCCCTCACAAATCCAGGAATTTCTTCATTGCTGCAAGCAGGAACTGAATTTTGCCGCCGTATTCCCCTTTCCCCACCTGAATTCCCTCAGGGATTTGGGAATTGCCTCATTGCTGCAAGCAGGGACTGAATTCCAACCCCACATTCCCCTTTTCCCACCTGGAATTCCCTCAGAAATCCGGGAATCCCCTCAGAAAGTTGGAAATTCCCTCAGGAATTTGGGAATCCTTCATTGCTGCAAGCAGGGACTGAATTCAAACCCCATCCTTTGCTTTTCCCACCTGGAATTCGCTCAGAAATCCGGGAATTCCCTCAGAAAGTTGGAAATTTTCTCAGAAATCTGGGAATTCCCTCAGAAATTTGGGAATTTCTTCAGAAATATGGGAAATCCCTTGTTGCTGCAAGCAGGGACTGCATTCCACCTCCATATTCCCCTTTTCCCACCTCAATTCCCTCAGAAATCTGGGAATTCCTTCAGAAATCCAGGAATTCCTTCAGAAATCTGAGAATTTCCTCAGGAATTTGGGAATTTCCTTGGAAATTTGGGAACTTTCACATTGCTGCAAGTGGGGGCTGAATTTTGCCGCCATGTTCTCCTTTTCCCATCTGAATTCCCTCAGGAACTTGGAAATTTCCTCAGGAATTTGGGAGTTCCCTCAGAAATCCAGAAATTTCCTCAAGAATCTGGGAATTCCCTCAGGGAAATCTGGAAATTCCCTCAGAAATCTGGAAATTCCCTCAGAAATTCCCTCAGAAATTTGGGACTTCCCTGAGAAATCCGGGAATTTCCTCAAGAATCTGGGAGTTCTCTCAGGGAAATCTGGAAATTCCCTCAGAAATTCCCTCAGAAATTCCCTCAGAAATCTGGGAATTTTCTCAGAAATCTGGGAATTCCCTCAGGGAGATCTGGAAATCCCCTCAGAAATCTGGAAATTCCCTCAGAAATTTGAGGATTTCCTCAGAAATCCGGGACTTTCCTCAAGAATCTGGGAATTCCCTCAGGGAAATCTGGAAATTCCCTCAGAAATTCCCTCAGAAATTCCCTCAGAAATTTGGGACTTCCCTGAGAAATCCGGGAATTTCCTCAA
>NW_005054768.1:44524-52331 GCF_000277835.1 Geospiza fortis | reverse complement strand
CCTCAGGGAAATCTGGAAATTCCCTCAGAAATTTGGGAATTCCCTCAGAAATTTGGGAATTCCCTCAGAAATTCCCTCAGAAAATTGGGAGTTCCCTGAGAAATCCGGGACTTTCCTCAAGAATCTGGGAGTTCTCTCAGGGAAATCTGGAAATTCCCTCAGAAATTCCCTCAGAAATTTGGGAATTTTCTCAGAAATCTGGGAATTCCCTCAGGGAAATCTGGAAATCCCCTCAGAAATCTGGAAATTCCCTCAGAAATTTGAGGATTTCCTCAGAAATCCGGGACTTTCCTCAAGAATCTGGGAATTCCCTCAGGGAAATCTGGAAATTCCCTCAGAAATTCCCTCAGAAAATCGGGAAATTCCCTCAGAAATCCAGGAATTTCCTCAAGAATCTGGGAATCCCCTCAGAAAATCGGGAAATCCCCTCAGGAAATCTGGGAATCCCCTCAGAAAATCTGGGAATTCCTTCGGAAATTTCCCCCTCAGTTCCCCCTCATTCCTGAGCAATTCTCCCTCCCTTTCCCACCCCCTCTTCTCCGTCCCCCAAACATTATTTTTATCGTTAAAAACAATTTGTAAAAATCCAGAAAACGAAGGTAAGAGGTGTTCTTTGGTCGATTTTTAGTGAAATAAAAATAAAGGAATTTTGCCTGACCCCTCCCGGCTCTGGCCTTGATTCTGGCGGGTGGGGGATGGGAGGGGCTCTGGGTGCCTTGGCTTCCTTTTTTTTCTTCCTTTTTTTCTCCTTTTTTCATCTTTTTCTCTCATTTTTCCTCCTTTTCCCTCCTTTTTCCCTCATTTTTTGGTCCTTTTTCCTCCTTTTCCCTCCTTTTCCCCTCTTTTTCCTGCTTTTTTCCTTATTTTCCCTCCTTTTTTCTCTTTTTCCTTTTTCCTTCTTTTTTTCTCCTTTTTCCTCCTTTTTTCTTCACTTTTTTCCTCCTTTTCCCTCCTTTTTTCCTTCTTTTTTCCTCTTTTTCCCTCCTAATTCCCTCCTTTCCCCCTCCTTTTTTCTTCTTTCCCCCTCCTTTCCCCCTCAGTTTTTCCTCATTTTTTCCCCTTTAAATTTTTTTCCTCATTTTTCCCTCCCTATTTTTCTCCTTTTTCCCTCCTTTCTCCTCCTTTTTCCTTCCTTTTCCCCTCATTTTTTTCTTCCTTTCCCCCATTTTTCCCTTCATTTTTTCCTTCATTTTTCCCTCCTTTTGCTTCTTTTTTCTCCCTCTTTTTTCCCCCTAATTTTAATTTTTTTTCCTCTTTTTTCTTCCTCCTTTTCCCTCCTAATTTCCTCCTTTCCCCCTCCTTTTTTCTTCTTTTTTCCTCCTTTCCCCCTCAGTTTTTCCTCAGTTTTTTTCCTTCTTTTTCCCTTTTTATTTTTTTTCTCATTTTCCCCTCCCTTCTCTTCCTTTTCCCTCTTTTCTCCTTTTTTTCCTTTCCCCTCATTTTTCTTTCATTTTTTCCTTCATTTTTTCCCTCCTTTTCCTTCTTTTTCCCCCTTTTTTCTTTTCTTTCTCCTTAATTTTAAATTTTTTCCTCCTTTTCCCTCCTTTTCCCTCCTAATTTCCCCCTCCTTTTTTCTTCTTTTTTCCTCCTTTCCCCTCAGTTTTTCCTCATTTTTTCCTTCTTTTTTCCCTTTTAAAAATTTTTTTCCTCATTTTCCCCTCCCTATTTTTCTCCTTTTTCCCCTCCTTTTCCCTCTTTTCTCCTAATTTTTTTTTCTTCCTTCCCCCCCATTTTTCCTTCATTTTTCCTTCATTTTCCCCTCTTTTTTCTCTTCTTTCTCCCTAATTTTAAATTTTTTTCTCCTTTTTTCCTCCTTTTTCCTTATAATTCCCTCCTTTTTTCCCTCCCCTCTTCCCCTCCATTTCCCCTCCTCATTTCTTCCTTTTTTCCTATTTTTTCCTTCATTTTCCCCCCATTTTCCTCGTCCTTTTCCCTCCATTTCCCTCCTTTTTCTCCTTTCCCCTCCTCATTTCCCTTTTTCCTCTCTTCTTTCCCCCTGCTTCTCCCTCCTGAATTCCTCTTTTTCCCTCCTTTTTTCCTCCTTGTTCTCCTCCTTTTTCCTCCTTTTCCCTCTCCTTTTTCTACCTTTCCCCTCCTCATTTCCTCCTTTTTTCCTTCCTTTTTCCTCATTTCCTCCTTTTGATCTCCTTTTCCCTCATTCCCTCCTTATCTCCTTTTTCTCTCTCCTCTCCTCCTGTTTTTTCTTCCATTTCCTCCTTTCCCCTTCTCGTTTCCCCACTTTTTCCCGCCTTTTCTCCTCCTGGTTTCCCCTTCTCTCCTCTCATTTTCCCCTCCTTTCCCCTCCTTTTTCCTTCCTTCCTTTTTCCTTCCTTTCCCTCTTTTTCCCCTCCTTTCCCAATCCCTTTCCATCATTTTTCCTTCCCTTTCTCCTCCTTTTTTCCCCTCCTTTCCCCTCCTTTTTTTCTTCCTTTCCCTCTCCTCTCCCCCTCCTTTCCCCCTGTTTTCTCCTTTTTTCCTGCTTTTCCCCTCCATTCCTCCTTTTTCCTTCCATTTCTCTCTTTCTCCTTCCTTTTCCCCTTCTTTTCTCCCCCTTTTTCCTCCTTTTCTTCCCCCTTTTCCTCCTTTTTTCCTGCTTTTCCCCTCCCTTTCCCTTTCCTCTCCCTTTCCCCCTTTTTTCCTCCTTTTTCCCTCCTTTCCTCATTTCCCCCTTTCCCTTTCCCTTTCCTCTCCCTTTCCCCCTTTTTTCCTCCTTTTTCCCTCCTTTCCTCATTTCCCCCTTTCCCTTTCCCTTTCCTCTCCCTTTCCCCCTTTTTTCCTCCTTTTTCCCTCCTTTCCTCATTTCCCCCTTTCCCTTTCCCTTTCCTCTCCCTTTCCCCCTTTTTTCCTCCTTTTTCCCTCCTTTCCTCATTTCCCCCTTTCCCTTTCCCTTTCCTCTCCCTTTCCCCCTTTTTTCCTCCTTTTTCCCTCCTTTCCTCATTTCCCCCTTTCCCTTTCCCTTTCCTCTCCCTTTCCCCCTTTTTTCCTCCTTTTTCCCTCCTTTCCTCATTTCCCCCTTTCCCTTTCCCTTTCCTCTCCCTTTCCCCCTTTTTTCCTCCTTTTTCCCTCCTTTCCTCATTTCCCCCTTTCCCTTTCCCTTTCCTCTCCCTTTCCCCCTTTTTTCCTCCTTTTTCCCTCCTTTCCTCATTTCCCCCTTTCCCTTTCCCTTTCCTCTCCCTTTCCCCCTTTTTTCCTCCTTTTTCCCTCCTTTCCTCATTTCCCCCTTTCCCTTTCCCTTTCCTCTCCCTTTCCCCCTTTTTTCCTCCTTTTTCCCTCCTTTCCTCATTTCCCCCTTTCCCTTTCCCTTTCCTCTCCCTTTCCCCCTTTTTTCCTCCTTTTTCCCTCCTTTCCTCATTTCCCCCTTTCCCTTTCCCTTTCCTCTCCCTTTCCCCCTTTTTTCCTCCTTTTTCCCTCCTTTCCTCATTTCCCCCTTTCCCTTTCCCTTTCCTCTCCCTTTCCCCCTTTTTTCCTCCTTTTTCCCTCCTTTCCTCATTTCCCCCTTTCCCTTTCCCTTTCCTCTCCCTTTCCCCCTTTTTTCCTCCTTTTTCCCTCCTTTCCTCATTTCCCCCTTTCCCTTTCCCTTTCCTCTCCCTTTCCCCCTTTTTTCCTCCTTTTTCCCTCCTTTCCTCATTTCCCCCTTTCCCTTTCCCCTCCCTTTCCCTTTCCTTTCCCTTCCCCCTTTTCCCCTTTCTTTTCCCCTCCTTTTTTCCTCCTTTCCCCATTTTTCCTCCATTTTCCTTCCCTTTCTCTTCCTTTTTTCCTCCTTTTTCCCCCTCATTTCCCCTCATTTTTTTCTTCCTTTTCCTCTCCTCTCCCCCTCCTTTCCCCCTTTTTTCCTCCTTTTTTCCTGCTTTTCCCCTCCCTTTCCCCTTCCTTTTTCTCCCTCCTTTCCTCCTTTTCTTTCTTCCATTCCCCCTTTCCCCTTCCCCTTTTCCCTCCTTTTCTTCCCCCTTTTCCTCCTTTTTTCTTCCCTTTTTTCTCCTTTTCTCCTCCTGTTTTTCCCCCTTTCCTTCCCCCATGTCCCCCATTTTTCCTCTCCTTTTCCTCCATTTCTTTTCCCGTTTTCCTCCTTTTCCCCTCATTTTCTCCCTCTTTTCCCTCCTTTCCTCATTTCCCCCTTTCCCCTCCCTTTCCCCCTTTTTCCCCTTTCTTTTCCCCTCCTTTTCTTTCTCCTTTCCCCTTCCATTTCTCCTCCTTTTTTCCTCCTTTTTTCCCTCCTTTCCCTCCCCACTTCCCCCCTTTTTTCCCCTCCCTTTCCCTCTCCTCTCCCCCTCCTTTCCCCCTTTGTTTTTCCTTTTTTCTGCTTTTCCCCTCCCTTTCCCCTTCCTTTTTCTCCCTCCTTTCCCCCTTTTTTTTCTTCCATTCCCCCTTTCCCCTTCCCCTTTTTCCTCCTTTTCTTCCCCCTTTTCCTCCTTTTTTCTTCCCTTTTTTTCTCCTTTTCTCCTCCTGTTTTTCCCCATTTCCTTCCCCCCTCTCCCCCATTTCCCCTCTCCTTTTCCTCCATTTCCCTTCCCTTTCTCCTCCTTTTTTCCCCTTTCTTTTCCCCTTTCTCTCCTCCTTTTCCCCCCACTTTTTTCCCCTCCTTTTCCTCTTTTTTCCCCATTTTCCCTGGGCAATTCTGCCATCACCGCTGCCACCGCCAGGCCGCAGTGTCCGTCTGTCCGTCCGTCTGTCCCTCCGCCCCTTCCCGCCCTTCCTTTTCCCAAAAAACCCCAAATCCCCCCGCTCCGAACCGGGAATCCCGCAATGATTGGGCTCGCTGCTCCATTCCCTTTCCGGGCAGGAATTCCCCAAAATCCGCCCCAAATCCGAGGCCGTTCCCGCTCATCCCGAGCGGGAATCCCGACCCCGCTGCCGGGAATTTGGGAATTCCAGGGAGGAAAATTCCCGGTTTTCTCCGGGCTCAGCTCCTCCAGCTCCAGGGCTTTTCCCGGCTTTCCATCCCCGAGAATTCCATGGCTTGTGGGGACAAAAATCCCGGGTTTCCATCCCCGAGAATTCCATGGGGTTGTGGGGGTAAAAATCCCGGTTTTCCATCCCCAATCCATGGGATTTGGGGGACAGAAATCCGGGATTTGGCCTTGGAAACGTCGCATTGCTGAGTTCATCCCATGGATCTGAGCTGTCCTGATCCTTCAGAATTCCCAAATCCCACAGATCTGACCTGTCCCAATCCCTCTGGAATTCCCAAATCCCACAAATCTGAGCTGTCCCGATCCCTCAGAATTCCCAAATCCCACGGATCCCACAAATCCCCGATCCCTCTGGAAATCCCAAATCCCATCAGAATTCCCAAATCCCACAAATCCCACAGATTCCCAATCCCCCAGAATTCCCAAATCCCACAAATCCCTCATCCCTCATAATTCCCAAATCCCTCAGAATTTCCAAATCCCACAGATCCCACGAATCGCCGATCCCCCAGAATTCCCAAATCCCACAAATCCCACAAATCCCTGAACCCTCTGGAAATCCCAAATCCCATCAGAATTCCCAAATCCCATGGATCCGACCTGTCCCGATCCCTCAGAATTCCCAAACCCCACAAATCCCACAAATCCCACAAATCCCCGATCCCTCAGAATTCCCAAATCCCACGGATCCCACAAATCCCCGATCCCTCTGGAAATCCCAAATCCCATCAGAATTCCCAAATCCCACAAATCCCACAGATTTCCAATCCCCCAGAATTCCCAAATCCCACAAATCCCACAAATTCCCCAATCCCTCTGGAATTCCCAAATCCCACGGATCCAACCTGTCCCAGTCCCTCAGAATTCCCAAATCCCACAAATCCCACAAATCCCACGAATCCCCGATCCCCCAGAATTCCCAATTCCCATAAATCCCCGATCCCTCAGAATCCCCAAATCCCCCAGAATTCCCAAATCCCACAAATCTCACAAATCCCACGAATCCCCGATCCCCTGGAATTCCCAAATCCCATAAATCCCCGATCCCTCAGAATTCCCAAATCCCACAAATTCCCAATCCCACGGATCCAACCTGTTCCGATCCCTCAAAATTCCCAAATCCCACAAATCCCACAAATCCCTGATCCCTCAAAATTCCCAAATCCCTCAGAATTCCCAAATCCCACAAATCCCACAGATTCCCAATCCCCCAGAATTCCCAAATCCCACAAATCCCCGATCCCTCACAATTCCCAAATCCCTCAGAATTCCCAAATCCCACAAATCCCACAAATCCCCGATCCCCCAGAATTCCCAAATCCCACAAATCCCCGATCCCTCACAATTCCCAAATCCCTCAGAATTCCCAAATCCCACAAATCCCACAAATTCCCCGATCCCTCAGAATTCCCAAATCCCACAAATCCCACAAATCCCACAAATTCCCCGATCCCCCAGAATCCCCAAATCCCACAAATCCCCCAGGTTTCCCCCGGCACGAGCGGCAATCAGCTCCTAGAAACCATAAATGGATTTTTATTTGGGATTTTTTTTGCTCTGTACAACTTTAATGAGAAATCTCAGAAACGACCAAAAAAAAAAAAAACAAAATCAAAATTTTGGGCTCATCCTGGAATTTCCCTTTTTTTTGGTTTTTTTTTTTACATTTTCCCATCGGAATTACCAAAATATTCTCATTTTTGGGGGGATTTTGGGGGGATTTTTTTAGGATTTCTTTGGGTTTTTTTGGGATTTTTTTTTGGGATCGGCTCGGGAACAGCTCCGAGGGTTTGGAATTTTTATTTTTGGAATTCAAAAAATTAAAGGGGAATGAAAAGAAATGAAAATTTCCAGAGTTTTGGGGGAAATTTTGGTAAATTCTATTTTTTTTTGACAAAAAATTCAATTTTTTAATGCAAAAATTCCTCTATTTTTGGCAAAAAATCCTTTTTTTATTGGGCAAAAATTCCATTTTTTTGGGCATAAATTCAGGGTTTTTTTCAAAAATTCCTTTTTTGGGGGGGGCAAAAAATTCAATTTTTTGACAAAAATTCACATTTTTTTGAAAATATTCAAATTCTTTCAGCAAAAATTCAATTTATTTCTGCAAAATTCCCCTCTTTTTGGCAAAAAATCCTCCTTTTCTGGGCAAAAATTCCTCTTTTTTTGTGGGCAAAAATTCAATCTTTTGGCAAATATTCCTTTTTTGGGGGGTAAAAATTCAAGATTTTGGGGTAAAAATTCCAATTTCGTTTTGACAAAAAATCCTCTATTTTTGGGGCAAAAATTTCAATTTTTTCTGGCAAAAATTCCTTTTCTCGGGCAAAAATCCCAAATTTTTTTGTAAAAATTCATCTTTTATTGGCCAAAATTCAATTTTTTTTCCACACAAAAATTAATCTTTTTTTTTTTTCAAAAATGCCACCTTTTTTTGTAAAAATTCAGGGTTTTTTGCAAAAATTCAGATTTTTGGTTTTTGCAAAAATTCTATTTTTTTCTGGCAAAATGTCTGGCGGTTTGGGGGCAAAATTTTGATTTTTTTTTTGGTAAAAATTCCACTTTTTTGGGGCAAAAATTCCTCTCTTTTTTGCAAAAATTCAGAATTTTGGAGGGGGCGCAAAAATTCAATTTTTTTTCCAGAAAAAATTCATTTTTCCCCACAAAAATCCCAATTTTTTTCAGCAAAAATCCCAATTTTGGGGGGCAAAATTCCCATTTTCCTCCCCTCGCGTTCGGCGCCGGTTCCGCGCGGATCCTCCCGCCCTCACGGCGGCCTCGGCAACCCTCGGAAACCTTCGGGAACCCTCGGAAACCTTCGGGAACTCTCGGAAACCTTCGGGAACTCTCGGAAACCTTCGGGACCTCTCGGGGGAGCCCTCGGAAACGCTCGGGAGCCG
>NW_005054768.1:39543-43522 GCF_000277835.1 Geospiza fortis | reverse complement strand
GGAGGCGGTGCCGGAACGCTACAGAAAATATCAAATAAAAGCGGGGAAAAGAAAGGGGAAAAGGAAAAAACAAATGTAAAATGAAACAGGGAAAAGGAAGGGGAAAATTAAAAATTAAATTAAAGTAAAGTAAATTAAATTAAATTAAGGAAAAGGAAGGGAAAGTTTAAAAAAGGAGGAAGTGAAATGGGGGGAAGAGAGAGGGAAATGTAAAAAAAAATTGGGGAAAAAGAAGGGGAAAAGGAAAAAAATGTAAAATGAAATAGGGAAAAGGAACGGAAAGATAAAATAAAATTAAATTAAGGAAAAGGAAGGGAAAGTTTAAAAAAGGGGGAAGTGAAATGGGGGAAAGTGAGAGGGAAAATTAAAAAAAATTGGGGAAAGGAAGGGGAAAAATTAAATTAAATTAAATTAAATTAAATTAAGGAAGGGAAAATTTTAAAAAGGGGGAAGTGAAATGGGGAAAGAGAGGGAAAATTAAAAAAAATTGGGGAAAATGAAGGGGAAAAGGGAAAAAAATACAAATGGAAAAGGAATACAAATAAAATGGAAAAGGAAGGGGGAAAATAAATAAAATAAAATAAAATAAAATAAAATATAAAATGGGGAAAAGGAAGGGAAAATGAAATTAAATAGAGGAAAGAAAGGGAGGGAAAAAGGAAAATAAAGAGAAAAAAGTTTTAAAAGTGGGGGGAAAAGGGAAAAAAGGAAAAATGTAAAAAGTGGGGTAAAAGAGAAAAAAAGAATTTAAAAAGTGGTGGAAAATGGGAAATGAAGAGGGGAAAAAAGAGGAAAAAAATGTAAAAGAGGGAGGAAAAAAGGGAAAAAAAGAGAAAAAAATTTCAAAGTCAGGAATAAAAGGGCAAAAAAGAGAAAAAAATGTAAAAAAGGGGGGGAAATGGTAAAAAAAGAAGGAAAAGGCCAAAGCAGCTGAGCCAAGAGCGGCGGAGGAGAATTTTGGAATTTGGGGAGATTCCAAGTGGGGAGGAGAAAAAAAGGAAAAAATTTGATTTAAAAAAGTGGAAAAAATGTGAAAATTCTCCCAAATTTGGGAAATTGTTTTTGGGGAAATTGCAGCGTGGGACTGGAGAGTTCTGGGCAGGAATTGCTTCGTTTGAAATGGGGTTCTGCTTTGATTGATTGAAATTTTATTTTTAGTCCTTTTATTTCTTTTATTTTCATTTATTTTTATTTTTATTTCATTTATTTTCATTTATTTTTATTTTTATTTCATTTATTTTCATTTATTTTTATTTTATTTATTTTATTTTACATTTATTTTTATTTTAAATTTATTTTTATTTTTAATTTCTTTTTATTTTTAACTTATTTTCATTTCTCTTCCTTTTCTTTTTCTTGATTTTCTTTTTATTATTTCATTTTTTAAAATGTATTCCAATTTTTTCGGAATATTTCTTTTTAATTGAATTGAATTTCATTAGGATTTTATTCACCTTTAAACTTTTTTTAAATTCTTTTCTTCCATTTAATTTAAATATTTGAATTCATTTTTTAAACATCTTTTAAATAATTTTGATTTTTTAAATTTCTTTTAAATAATTCCATTCTTTATTCCTTTTAAATATTTTAAACATTTGCTTTTATTTCTTAGAATATTTTTGAAATCTCTTTTTATTCCTTTGAAAATATTTTTGTAATTTGTCCTTTATTTCTTTACAATATTTTTGAAATTTACCCTTTATTTCTTTTAAAATTTTTAAAATTTATTTTTAATTTCTTTTCAATTCTTTTAAACTGATTTTGATTTCTTTTCAATATTTTCCATTCATCCTTTTGAAGCCTCTTGGAATTATTTTCTTTTCATGCCTTGAAATTTGCATTTTTCTTCTTTATTGAAAATTATTTGGAAATTCTGTTTTAAATTGGAATTTTAATTTTTTAAATTAATTTTTTTAAAATTTTTCAATTTCATTGATAAAAAACTCCTCTTTTTTTTAAAACATTTCTTTGGAATTTTGATGATTTTTTTTCCCAATTTTTTATTGGGGGAACCGACCCCTGCTGGACCTGGAGCAGCAGCCCTGGCAGGGGACACCGAGGGGACACCGAGGGGACACTGAGGGGACACCGAGGGGACCTGAGAGTGACACCAAGGAGGACCCCAAAGGTGACACTGAAGGTGACCCCAGTGGTGACACCAGTGGTGACACTGAAGGTGACCCCAAAGGTGACACCAGTGGTGACACCAGTGGTGACACCAGGGGTGACACCAGGGGTGACCCTGAAGGTGACACCAGTGGTGACGCCAAAGGTGACTCTGAAGTGACCCCAGTGGTGACTCTGAAGTGACCCCAGTGGTGACACCATGGGTGACACTGAAGGTGACCCCAGTGGTGACACCAGGGGTGACACCAGGGGTGACTCCAAAGGTGACGCTGAAGGTGACACCAGTGGTGACACTGAAGTGACCCCAGTGGTGACACCATGGGTGACCCCAGTGGTGACACTGAAAGTGACCCCAAAGGTGACACTGAAGGTGACACCAGTGGTGAGACCAGTGGTGACTCTGAAGTGACCCCAAAGGTGACCCTGAAGGTGACCCCAAAGGTGACACCAGGGGTGACCCCAAAGGTGACCCTGAAGGTGACCCCAAAGGTGACACCAGGGGTGACCCCAAAGGTGACACTGAGGGCAGCCCTGGGAATGACCCATAGGTGACCCTGAGGGTGACCCCAGTGCTAAGGTCCAACCCAAAGGTGACCCTGATGGTGACCCCCAAGGTGACCCCAAGGGTGACCTCGAAGGTGACCCCGAGGGCAGCCTGGGGGTGACACTGAAGTGACCTGGAAGGTGACCCCAAAGGTGACCCTGAGGGTGACCCCAGTGGTGACCTGGGAGGTGACCCCAAAGGTGACCCTGAGGGTGACCCCAGTGGTGACCTGGGAGGTGACTCCAAAGGTGACCCCAGGGGTGACACTGAGGGCACCCTGGGGGCGACCTAAAGGTGACCCCAAAGTGACCCCAAAGTGACACCAAGGGTGACCCCAGTGGTAACCCCAAAGATGACCCTGAAGGTGAATTCAGAGGTGACCCCGAGGGCCACCCAAAGGTGACAACAAAGGCGACCTCAAAGGCAGGGTCACCCCAAAGGTGATCCTGGAGGTGACACCCAGGGTGACCACAAGCGCAACCCAAAGGTGCCCCCAAAGGTCACATTGAAGGCGCCCCCAAAGGTGACATTGAGGGCAATCTCGAAGGCGGGGTCACCCCAGAGGTGACCACAAAGGTGTCCCCAGCGGTGACCACAGGGGCGACTCCAAGGGTGACCCCAAAGGTGACCCCGAGGGTGACCCCAAGGTGCCTGAAAGGCGCCCCCAGGGTGGCCCTGAGGGTGATCTGAAGGGACCCCAAAGGTGCCCCCAAGGTGCCCCAAAGTTGCCCCCAAAGGCACCCCCAAGGTGACCCCGAGGGTGATCTGAAGGTCACCTCAAGGTGCCCGAAAGGTGCCCCCAAAGGTGACCCTGAGGGTGCCCCCAAGGTGACCCCAAGGGTGACCTGAAAATGACCCAAAGGCACCCCCAAAGTGTACCCAAGGTGACCCCAAGGGTGACCTGAAGGTGACTCAAAGGTGACCCCAAAGGTGCCCCCAAAGGCACCCTCAAGGGTGACCTGAAGGTGACCCCAAGGGTGACCTGAAGATGACCCAAAGTGCCCCCAAAGGTGCCCCACGGTGACCACAAAGGTGACCCTGAGGGTGACCTGAAGGTGACCCAAAGGTGCCCCCAAAGTGACCCCGAGGGTGACCTGAAGGTGACTCAAAGGTGCCCCCAAGGTGCCCCCAAAGGCACCCCTAAGGTGACCCCAAAGGTGTCCCCACAGGGGACCCTGAGGGTGACCCAAAGGTGCCCCCAAAGTGACCCCTAGGGTGACCTGAAGGTGACCCAAAGGTGCCCCCAAAGTGACCCCTAGGGTGACCTGTAGGTGACTTGAAGGTGACCCCAAGCTGCCCCCGGTGTCC
>NW_005054768.1:38532-39112 GCF_000277835.1 Geospiza fortis | reverse complement strand
CAGGCCATGGTCACCCTCGGATGGCGGCAGCGCACAGCTCCCAGGTGGTGCGGGGCACGGCTTGGCCTTGGCACTCCAGGATGCAGATCTGAGGGGACAAGGGGGGGACAGGGTCAGGGGACAGGGTCAGGCCATGGTGACCCTCAGGTGGTGGCCGCGCACAGCTCCCAGGTGGCGCGGGGCACGGCTTGGCCTTCACACTCCAGGATGCAGATCTGAGGGGACAAGGGGGGGACAGGGTCAGGGGACAGGGTCAGGCCATGGTGACCCTCAGGTGGTGGCCGCGCACAGCTCCCAGGTGGCGCGGGGCACGGCTTGGCCTTCACACTCCAGGATGCAGATCTGAGGGGACAAGGGGACACGGTCAGGCCATGGTGACCCTCGGATGGCGGCAGCGCACAGCTCCCAGGTGGTGCGGGGCACGGCTTGGCCTTGGCGCTCCAGGATGCAGATCTGAGGGGACAAGGGGACACGGTCAGGCCATGGTGACCCTCGGATGGCGGCAGCGCACAGCTCCCAGGTGGTGCGGGGCACGGCTTGGCCTTGGCGCTCCAGGATGCAGATCTGAGGGGACAAGGGG
>NW_005054768.1:35860-38002 GCF_000277835.1 Geospiza fortis | reverse complement strand
AGGGGACACGGTGACCCTAGGGTGGTGGCAGGGGGTGGGGAGGGGGTGGGGGAATGGTGGCGTCAATGCAATGCTGGAGCAACCTGACATCCAACCTGATACGGATCCCAACAGTGACACTGATCCCAACACTGACACCCATCATTGACACCCAACCGAACACCGACACCCATCCTGACACCCATCCCGACACTGACACCCATCATTGACACCCAACCCAACACCGACACCTATCCTGACACCCATCCCGACACTGACACCCATCATTGACACCCAACCCAACACCGACACCCATCCCGACACCCATCCTGACACCGACATCCATCATTGACACCCAACCCAACACCCATCCTGAACCTCAACCTGACACCCAACCCAACACTGACACCCATACCAACACCAACACCAACACCCAACCTGACACCCAACCTGACACTGACACCTGTCCTGAACCTCAACCTGACACCCAACCCAACACCCATCCTGAACCTCAACCTGACACCCAACCCAACACTGACACCCAACCCAACACCCATCCTGACGCCAACACCCAACACTGACACCCAACTGAACACCCAACCTGACACCCATCCTGACACTGACACCCATCCCAACACCAATCCTGAACCTCAACCTGACACCCAACCCAACACCCCTCCTGACACCAGCACCCAACGCTGACACCCAACTGAACACCCAACCCGACACCCAACCCAACCCCCATCCTGAACCTCAACCTGACACCCATCCCAACACTGACACCCAACCCAACACTGACACCCAACCCAACACCCAACCCAACACCCATCCTGACACTGACACTGCCAGAGGGGTGGAATGTTCTGGAGATGCTCTCCAAGCTCCCCCAGCCCTGCCCCACACTGTCCCAGAGGGGTGGAAGGTTCTGGAGATGCTCTCCAAGCTCCCCCAGCCCTGCCCCACACTGTCCCAGAGGGGTGGAAGGTTCTGGAGATGCTCTCCAAGCTCCCCCAGCCCTGCCCCACACTGTCCCAGAGGGGTGGAAGGTTCTGGAGATGCTCTCCAAGCTCCCCCAGCCCTGCCCCACGCTGTCCCATGGAATTCCGGAGCTCTGCTCCACCACTCTGAGCTCTGCTGGGTCCCACAGCACAGAAATCATCGACCCGGGATGGTGGAGGCGGGACGGTGGAGGTGAGACAGGATGGAGCTGGGAAGGGATTATGGTGGGAAAGGATGGAGGTGGGACAGGGATGGTGGAGGTGGGAAGGGACGGTAGAGGTGGAACAGGCTGGAGGTAGGATGGGATGGTGGAGGTGGGATGGGATGGAGGGTGGGAAGAGATGGAAGTAGGACAGGAGGGAGGTGGGAAGGGACAGTGGAGGTGGGAAGGGACGGTGGAGGTGGGATGGGATGGAAGTGGGACAGGATGGAGGAGGGACACAATGGAACTGGGGTGGGACCATGCAGGTGGGACAGGATGGTGGAGGTTGGGAAGGAAGGGTGGAGGTGGGACAGGATGAAGGTAGGACAGGAACAGTGGAGATGGGAAGGGATGGAGGTAGGAAGGGATGGTGGAGGTGGAAAGGGATGGTGAAGGTGGCAGGGTCTGGGATGGAGGTGGGACAGGGATGGTGGAGTTGGCAAGGAAGAGTGGAGGTGGGACAGGATGGAGGTGGGAAGGGACAGTGGAGGTGGGAAGGGATGGTGGAATTGGGAAGGAAGGGTGGAGGTGGCAGGGTCTGGGATGGAGGTGGGAAGGGATGGTGGAGGTGGGAAGGGGTGGGGGGGGGAGGAAGGGACGGTGGAGGTGGCAGGGTCTGAGATGGAGGGGGTGGGAAGGGAGGGTGGAGGTGGGAAGGAAGGGTGGAGGTGGGAAGGGACGGTGGAGGTGGCAGGGTCTGAGATGGAGGTGGGAAGGGATGGTGGAGGTGGGACAAGATGGAGGAGGGACACAATGGAACTGGGGTGGGACAGTGCAGGTGGGACAGGGATGGCGGAGGTGGGACATGATGAAGGTGGGACATGATGGAGGTGTGAAGGGGTGGTGGAGGTGGGACGGGATGGAGGTGGGAAGGGATGGTGGAGGTTGGGAAGGGACAGTGGAGGTGGGACAGGGATGGGGGGGGGGGGACAGGGGTGGTGGAGGGGGGAAGGGGTGGGGGG
>NW_005054768.1:32033-35835 GCF_000277835.1 Geospiza fortis | reverse complement strand
GGTGGGGTTGGGGGGGGGCAGGGATGGTGGAGGTGGGAAGGGGTGGTGGAGGTGGCAGGGTCTGGGATGGAGGTGGGACAGGGATGGTGGAGTTGGGAAGGGATGGTGGAGGTGGGACATGATGGAGGTGGGAAGGGATGGTGGAGGTGGCAGGGTCTGGGATGGAGATGGAAAGAGATGGTGGAAGTGGGAAGGGGTGGCAGAGGACGGACAGAAGAATGGGCGTAGGAAGGGACAGCGGAGGTGGGCAGGGGTCTCTGGCCCATTCCCATGGCAGCTCCTGGTGCCTGGAGTGGTTCCTCCCCATGGACAGAACTTTGCTCTTCCCGAGGTTTCTCCAGCTGGGAATGTTCCTGTGGATGGCAGCAGAACCCTGTGGGTCCCACCAGCCCTCCCAGCTCTGCTGAGTTCTCCTGTCCCGTTATCCTTCAGGGTCCTGCTGCTCCAGGCTTGTCCATCCAGGATTGTCCTCGAGGATGTCACCGGGATGAAGGTCAGGCCCAGCCTCAGGGCTGGTCATCCAGGCTTGTCCATCCAGGATTGTCCTCAAGGGTGTCACCAGGATGAAGGTCAGGCCCAGCTGCTCCTCCATCCATCCACGCTGGCAGCTCCCAGTGACCTTCCCGTGCTCCACGCCTTCGGAGCAGCTCCACGGGATGGAGATGGAAAAGCTCCAAGACCTCTCCAGAGATTCGTGGGAAGCCTCCCAGATCCTCCTCCATCCTTCCTCCTGGGCAGGGTGACCTCCAGCTCCTCCAGCCCCCAGGAACGGCCGATCCCAACGCGTCCCTTTGGCACCGGCGTCCTTTGGCCACCAGGTTCATCCCACCAGGGTTGGGTCCCATCCCTTTCCAGGCCAGACAGGACATGGACACGGCCCTGTACCTGCTGTGGGGTTTTGGTGCCACCAAACCCACCAGGGTTGGGTCTCGTTCCTTTCCCAGCTGGACAGGACATGGAAAGTCCTTTTTGGTGCAACCAACCCCACCAGGGTTGGGTCTCGTTCCTTTCCCAGCTGGACAGGACATGGAAAGTCCTTTTTGGTGCAACCAACCCCACCAGGGTTGGGTCTCGTTCCTTTCCCAGCTGGACAGGACATGGAAAGTCCTTTTTGGTGCAACCAACCCCACCAGGGTTGGGTCTCGTTCCTTTCCCAGCTGGACAGGACATGGAAAGTCCTTTTTGGTGTCACCAAACCCACCAGGGGTGGGTCCTGTCCCTTTCCGGGCGAGACAGGACATGGACACGGCCCTGTACCTGCTGTGGGGTTTTGGTGCCACCAAACCCCCCAGGGTTGTGTCTCGTTCCTTTCCAAGCTGGACAGGACATGGAAAGTCCTTTATGGTGCCACCAAACCCACCAGGGTTGGGTCCTGTCCCTTTCCAGGCCAGATAGAGCATGCAAAGTCCTTTTTTGGTTCCACCAAACTCCCCATGGTTGGGTCCTGTCCCTTTACAGGCCAGACAGGACATGGACACGGCCCTGTCCCTGCTGTGGGGTTTTGGTGCCACCAAACCCACCAGGGTTGGGTCAACTCTTTCCAGGCCAGACAGGACATGGACACGGCCCTGTCCCTGCTGTGGGGTTTTGGTGCCACCAAACCCACCAAGGTTGTGTCCTGTCCCTTTCCAAGCCAGACAGGACATGGACATGGCCCTGTCCCTGCTGAGGGGTTTTGGTGCCACCAAACCCACCAAGGTTGTGTCCTGTCCCTTTCCAAGCCAGACAGGACATGGACATGGCCCTGTTCCTGCTGTGGGATTTTGGTGCCACCAAACCCACCAGGGTTGGATCTCGTTCCTTTCCAGGCTGGACAGGACATGGAAATTCGTTTTTTGGTGCCACCAAACCCACCACGGTTGTGTCCCATCCCTTTCCAGGCCAGACATGGCCCTGTCCCTGCTGAGGGGTTTTGGTGCCACCAAACCCACCATGGTTGTGTCTTGTCCCTTTCCAGGCCAGACAGGACACACAAAGTCCGTTTTTGGTGTTACCAACCCCACCAGGGTTGTGTCCCATCCCTTTCCAGGCTGGACATGACATGGAAATTCCATTTTTGGTGCCACCAACCCCAGCACCAGGGAAAACCATCCAGGAGAAAACCGTGGAAGACCCAAACTCGATGACCTCCCGGAGGAGCCGTGGGTGGATGGCCCAGGAGGGAAGGGTTGTCCTCATCTCCATCCCGACGTCTCCATGCTGGTGAGATCCTTCCGGCTGGGTTCACGCGAGCCACGTGGGCATTCCCATCCTCTCCTCAAACCCTCCAATCCATTTTTTATCCTTTTTGCCTCCAAACCACCTCTGGCTCCGTCCCGTTCCTCACAGCAGGTCCATCCTCCCTGTGGTTCCTCCACCCAAGGACGAGTTCGGGATTTACTCCAGGAGATGCACCAAAACCTCCTTGTTTTGCCCCGAAAACCCGAGGAATTCCCATGGCTGGGGCACATCTGGAGGTCTCATGGCCCCTGCAGAACCTCTCTGCACCTTGGCACCACCACCTCGGTGCCACCGCTCCCACCGTGGTCACTCAGGGCTGGAGCTCCACCGGCTCTTCCCAGCCTCCCCCGAGGGCTCCTCCAAAAACCCAAAACTGGGAGAACTGGCCCCAAACGGGGCGGTGGGATGGGACCTTGTGGAGACACCGAGGGTGTCCTGTGCTGGCATCTCCAGGGCTTTGGGAGGCTCTGGGTGTCCTCTGCTGGCATCTCCAGGGCTTTGGGAGGCTCTGGGTGTCCTCTGCTGGCATCTCCAGGGCTTTGGAAGGCTCTGGGTGTCCTCTGCTGGCATCTCCAGAGCTTTGGGAGGCTCTGGGTGTCCTCTGCTGGCATCTCGGCGGCTTTGGTGACAATTCTCCTGGAATTGTGGCATGTTCAGAGCTTGGTGAGACTCCGCGGTGAGCTCAGGGCTGGAGCTCCACCGGCTCTTCCCAGCCTCCCCCGAGGGCTCCTCCAAAAACCCAAAACTGGGAGAACTGGCCCCAAACGGGGCGGTGGGATGGGACCTTGTGGAGACACCGAGGGTGTCCTGTGCTGGCATCTCCAGGGCTTTGGGAGGCTCTGGGTGTCCTCTGCTGGCATCTCCAGGGCTTTGGGAGGCTCTGGGTGTCCTCTGCTGGCATCTCCAGGGCTTTGGAAGGATCTGGGTGTCCTCTCCTGGCATCTCCAGGGCTTTGGGAGGCTCTGGGTGTCCTCTGCTGGCATCTCCAGGGCTTTGGGAGGCTCTGAGCTGCTGGAGGTGATGGATCCCATGGCGGTGACAGCTCCCAGTCCTGGCAGGGACATCCCGGGCTCCCGAGGTGACAATTCTCCTGGAATTGTCCCCAGCTCGGAGAAGGTTGGGAATCCTCGGTGAAGAGCGCCCCAAACCGCCCGGGCAGGTTCTTGCCCACCCTTGGTTGGTGGCTTTGGTGGCCTTGGGGACCAGGGCAGGGCTGGGTCACCCCCACCCTGTCCCTGCCTGGCCTGGGGAACTCAGGGACCTCCTGCTCCATGGAGCTGGTGGGACTCCCTTGGACCTCGCTCGGGGAACAGTGCAAGGCGGCACCGAATCCCACCAGGAGGCTCCAGGAGATCCCAAATCCCACCAGGAGATCCCAAATCCCACCAGGAGAGCCCAGGAGATCCCAAATCCCACCAGGAGATCCCAAATCCCACCAGGAGAGCCCAGGAGATCCCAAATCCCACCAGGAGGCTCCAGGAGATCCCAAATCCCACCAGGAGAGCCCAGGAGATCCCAAATCCCACCAGGAGATCCCAAATCCCACCAGGAGAGCCCAGGAGATCCCAAATCCCACCAGGAG
>NW_005054768.1:30535-31648 GCF_000277835.1 Geospiza fortis | reverse complement strand
GGGCAGTGACAATGACAGTGACAGTGACGGTGACGGTGACAATGACGTGACAGTGACGGTGACAGTGACAGTGACAGTGGCAGGGGGTGGCACCTTCCCCCCAAACCCCGAATGTCCCCAAATTCCCCAGGAGAAGGAAAAGGGCACCCAGACACCCCAGGGGTGGGGACAAGGGACACCGGTGTCACTCCCCATGTCCCCAGCAGGTGACACTGGTGTCACTCCCCATGTTCCCCCCAGGTGACACTGGTGTCACTCAGGATGTCCCCAGCAGGTGACACCAGTGTCACTCCCCATGTTCCCCCCAGGTGACACCAGTGTCACTCAGGATGTCCCCAGCAGGTGACACCGGTGTCACTCAGGATGTCCCCAGCAGGTGACACCGGTGTCATTCCCAGTGTCCCCCGAATCCCAGCAGAAGGAAAGGGGCTCCCAATCCCTCAGGTGTGGGGACAAGGGACAGCAGTGGTGGCACTCAGGATGTCCCCCAGCCCCCCCAGATGTCCCTGCTGTCCCTCAGGATGTCCCCAGGTGTCCCTGCTGTCCCTCAGGATGTCCCCAGCCCCAGAGGTGTCCCTCAGGTGTCCCTCAGGATGTCCCCAGGCCCAGAGGTGTCCCTGCTGTCCCTCAGGATGTCCCCAGGTGTCCCTGCTGTCCCTCAGGATGCCCCAAGCCCCCCCAGGTGTCCCTGCTGTCCCTCAGGATGTCCCCAGCCCCAGAGGTGTCCCTCAGGTGTCCCTCAGGATGTCCCCAGGCCCAGAGGTGTCCCGCGCCGGGCAGGCAGTCCCTGCGGTGTCCCTCAGGATGTCCCCAGCCCCCCAGGATGTCCCCAGGGTGTCCCCAGCCCCCCAGGATGTCCCAGGTGTCACTCACGAGCAGGTCGAGGCGGTGGCGCTGCGGCAGGCGCTCGCAGTGCAGGCAGTCCCTATGCTGTCACTGAGGATGTCCCCAGCCCCCCAGGTGTCACAGGTGTCCCTCAGGATGTCCCCAGCCCCCCGGGATGGTGACACGGTGACAATGGGGTGACAATGGGGTGACAGGGGTGTCACTCACGAGCAGGTCGAGGCGGTGGCGCTGCGGCAGGCGCTCGCAGTGCAGGCAGTCCCCCCGGCA
>NW_005054768.1:28500-29925 GCF_000277835.1 Geospiza fortis | reverse complement strand
CCCAGAGCACGGCCCGCATGGTGACACCGCCACTGCAGGGACATGGGGACATCAGAACCACTAAAACCCAAAAGAGACCCAAGAAATCCCAAAAATCCCCAGAGCACGGCCCACATGGTGACACTGCTGGCCTGAGGGGACACACAGGGACATCAGGACACAGAAAACCATAAAATATCCCAGGAATCCCCCAAAAAACCCCAGAGCACGGCCCGCATGGTGACACCGCTGTGCCTGTGGGGACATCAGGACACCAAAACATCCAAAAGAGACCCAAGAAATCCCAAAAAATCCTGTGAAATTTAAGAAATCCCAGAGCACGGCCCGTATGGTGACAGCAGTGCCTGAGGGGACACACGGGGACATCAGGACACAGAAATATCCCAAAGAGATCCCAGAAAATCACAGAAAATCCCAGAGCACGGCCCGCATGGTGACACCGCCACTGCAGGGACATAGGGACATCAGAACCACTAAAAACCCAAAAGAGACCCAAGAAATCCCAAAAATCCCCAGAGCACGGCCCACATGGTGACACTGCTGGCCTGAGGGGACACACAGGGACATCAGGACACAGAAAACCATAAAATATCCCAGGAATCCCCCAAAAAACCCCAGAGCACGGCCCGCATGGTGACACCGCTGTGCCTGTGGGGACATCAGGACACCAAAACATCCAAAAGAGACCCAAGAAATCCCAAAAAATCCTGTGAAATTTAAGAAATCCCAGAGCACGGCCCGTATGGTGACAGCAGTGCCTGAGGGGACACACGGGGACATCAGGACACCAAAACATCCCAAAGAGACCCAAGAAATCCCAAAAAACCCCAGAGCACGGCCCGCATGGTGACAGCAGCGCCTGAGGGGACACACGGGGACATCAGGACACCAAAATATCCCAAAGAACCAAGGAAGCCCCAAAAAATCCTTTGGAATACAAAAAAAAATCCCCCCAAATCCCACAAAACCCTGCAAAAATGCAAGAAATCCCATGAAATCCCACTCCCCCCAAAAAAATCTCATGAAATATCACAAAAATCCTGCAAAACTCCACAAAATCCCAAAAAATTCCTGCAGAATCCCAAAAAATTCCTGCAGAACCCCAAAAAATCTCGCAGAATAAAAAAAACATCCCGCAGAATCCAAAAAAAATCCCACAAAATTAAAAAAAAAATCCTAAAAAATCCCACAAAATCCCAAAAAAACCCCCACAAAATCAAAAAAAATTCCCCCCAAATAAAAAAAAATCCCACAAAATATAAAAAAAATCCCACAAAAATCCCACAAATTCCCAAAAAAGAAATCCCACAAAAATCCCACAAAATCACAAAAAAATCCAGCGGAAACCCAATAAAAATCCCGGGAAACCCCACAGAACCAAAAAAAAAAAAAAACACCAGGAAAATCCAAAAAAATCCCACAAAA
>NW_005054768.1:27914-28487 GCF_000277835.1 Geospiza fortis | reverse complement strand
CCAAAAAAAAAAAAAACCAGGAAAATTCCAAAAAATCCCACAAAATCTCAAAAAAACCCCTCAAAATCCCAAGAAATCCTGGCAAAACCTAAAAAATCCCGCAAAATTCCATAAAAATTTAAAAAAAAATCTAAAAAACTCACAAAATAAAAAAAAAATCCCAAAACACTCAAAAAACCTCACAAAATCCTCAAAAAATCCCACGACCTCCCCCCCAAAACACTTGCAAAATCCCAAAAAAACTCCAAAAATCCCACAAAATTCCCCCCAAAAAACCCACAAAACCCCACAAAAAACCCACAGAAAAAACCCACCAAAAAAAAAAAAACCCACAAAACCCCTGCAAAATCCCACAAATCCCCACAGAATCCAAAAAGAGCCCTGCAAAACCCCACAAAACTCCGCAAAACCCCACAAAAATCCCACTAAATCCCAAAAATCCCACTAAATCCCATTAAATCCCTGCAAAACCCCACAAAACCCTGTGAAATCCCAAAACCCTGCAAAACCCCACAAACCCGGGCTGGCCCGGCTCAAACCCCACAAAAACCCCACTAAATCCCAAAAAAAAAA
>NW_005054768.1:22947-27060 GCF_000277835.1 Geospiza fortis | reverse complement strand
GGCCGGGACCGGCAGCGCATTCCCAGCTGTTCCCACACGGGGACAACTCCCAGTCCCTGCTCCGGGGTGGCCCTGGGGACGTGCCAGCCCTGTCCCTGTCCCTGACACTGTCCCTGTCCCTGACATTGTCCCTGTCCCTGACATTGTCACTGTCCCTGACATTGTCACTGTCCCTGTCCCTGGCATTGTCACTGTCCCTGTCCCTATCACCGTCACTGTCCCTGACACTGTCACTGTCCCTGACACTGTCCCTGGCACTGTCACTGTCCCTGACACTGACACTGTCACTGTCAGTGTCCCTGGCACTGTCCCTGTCCCTGTCCTGGGGGGTCCAGCACGGATTGCTGGAATGGGAGTGCGAGGCCCGGAGAATTCCCACAGAAATCCCACAGAATTCCCACAGAATTCCTACAGAAATCCCACAGAATTCCCACAGAATTCCGTGTCCCAGCTGGCCTGGCCAACAGGTTTAGGGGACAATGAGGGGACAGGACAGAGGTGACAGAAATCGGGATGTGGCACCGGGTGTAGGGGACAATTCAGGGACCAGAGAGATGTGACAGAGAGGTGGCAGAGGGGAGGGTGTGGCACCAGGGAAGGGGACAATGAGGGGACCAGAGAGGTGACAAGGTATGGGGATGTGACACCGAGTTTATGGGACAATTCACGGTCCAGGCAGAGGTGATGGAGAAGGACAGGATGGGGATGTGGCACCGGGTTTAGGGGACAATGCAGGGACAACACAGAGGTGACAGGATGGGGATGTGGCACCGGGTTTAGGGGACAATGCAGGGACAACACAGAGGTGACAGGATGGGGATGTGGCACCGGGCGATGTGACAGAGGGGACAAGGATGGGCATGTGGCACCAGGGGAGGGGACAATGAGGGGACCAGACAGGTGGCGATGTGGCACCGGGTTTAGGGGACAATCAGGGGACCAGAGAGAGGTGACAGGAAGGGACAGACAGGGACAACAGAGGGAGATGTGACACCGGGTTTAGGGACAATTCAGGGACCACACAGAGGTGACAGAGAGGGACAACAGAGGGAGATGTGGCACCAGGGAAGGGGACAATGAGGGGACCAGAGAGAGGTGACAGAGAGGGACAACAGAGGGAGATGTGGCACTGGGTCTAGGGGAAAATGAGGGGACCAGAGTGAGGTGACAGAGAGTGGCAGACAGGGACAGAGAGGTGACAGAGATGGGGACATGGCACCAGGTTTAGCGGACAATTCAGGGACAGAAGTGACAGAGGTGACAGGATGGGATGTGGCACCGGGTGTAGGGGACAATTCAGGGACCAGGCAGAGGTGACAGAGGTGGGGATGTGGCACTGGGCACAGGGGACAATAAAGGGACCAGAGAGAGGTGACAGAGGGGACAGGATGGGGATGTGGCACCGGGTTTAGGGACAATTCAGGGACCACACAGAGGTGACAGAGAGGGACAACAGAGGGAGATGTGGCACCAGGGAAGGGGACAATGAGGGGACCAGAGAGAAGGGACAGATGTGACAGAGATGGGGATGTGACACTGGGTTTAGGGGACAATGAGAGGACCAGGCAAAGGTGACAGAGAGATGACAGGATGGAGATGTGGCACCGGATTTAGGGACAATTCAGGATCAGACAGAAGTGACAGAGAGGGACGACAGAGGGAGACGTGGCACCGGGGAAGGGGACAATCCAGGGACCAGAGAGAGGTGACAGAGAGCGGCAGACAGGAACAGAGAGGTGACAGAGATGGGGACGTGGCACCAGGTTTAGGGGACAATTGGGGACAAGAGCGAGATGACAGAGAGGGACAGAAATGGGGATGTGGCACCGGGTTTAGGGACAATTCAGGGACCACATAGAGGTGACAGAGAGGGACAACAGAGGGAGATGTGGCACCGGGTTTAGGGGACCATGGGGGGACCAGAGGGAGGGGACAGGATAGAAATGGAGATGTGGCACCAGGGGAGGGGACAATTCAGGGTCCAGACAGAGGGGACAGGACGGAGATGTGGCAGCAGGTTGAGGGGACAATCCAGGGACCAGAGATGGGGACAGACAGGGACAGAGAGGGAGCTGTGGCACCGGGTTTAGGGGACAATTCAGGGACCAGGCAGAGGTGACAGAGATGGGGACAGGATGGGGATGTGGCACCAGGGGAGGGGACAATCCAGGGACAACACAGAGAGGTGACAGAGAAGGACAGAGGTGACACAGATGGGGATGTCACACCAGGTTTAGGGGACGATTCACGGTCCAGGCAGAGGTGACAGAGGTGGGGATGTGGCACTGGGGGAGGGACAATGAGGGGACAGAGAGAGGGGACGTGGCACCGGGTTTAGGGGACAATTCGGAGACCAGACAGAAGTGACAGAGGGGACAAGGATGGGGATGTGGCACCGGGTTTAGGAGACCATGGGGGGACCAGAGAGAGGGGACAGACAGGGACAGACAGGGACAGGATGGGGATGTGGCACTGGGGGACAGGACAATGAGTGAACCAGACGGGGACAGGATGGGGATGTGGCATCAGGGATGGGGACAATCCAGGGACCACACAGAGGTGACAGAGAGGGAAAACAGAGGAAGATGTGGCACCGGGTTTAGGGGACAATCCAGGGACCAGAAATGTGACAGGTGGGGATGTGGCACCGGGGGAGGGGACAATGAGGGGACCAGAGAGAGGTGACAGAGGGGACAGAAAGGATGGGGATGTGGCACTGGGTTTAGGGGACAATGAGGGGACCAGAGAGAGGTGACAGAGGGGACAGAAAGGATGGGGATGTGGCACTGGGTTTAGGGGACAATGAGGGGAGCAGGCAGAGGTGACAGAGGTGGGGATGTGGCATCAGGTGAGGGGACAATGAAAGGACCAGAGAGAGGTGACAGAGGGGACAGAGATGGGGATGATGGCACCGGGTTTAGGGGACAATTCAGTGTCCAGAGAGATGGGACAGGATGGGGAGGTGGCATCAGGGGATGGGACAATGAAAGGACCAGAGAGGTGACAGAGAGGGACAGAGATGGGCAGGTGGCACTAGGGAAGGGGACAAACTGGGCACCAGAGGGAGGTGACAGAGGACCACAAAGAGGTGACAAGGAGGGACAGGATGGGGATGTGACACCGGGTTTAGGGGACACTGAGGGGACCAGAAAGAGGTGACAGAGATGAGGATGTGGCACTGGGTGTAGGGGACAATGAGGGGACCAGACAGGTGGCGATGTGGCACCGGGTTTGGGAGACACTGAGGGGACAGGGACAGGTGACAGAGGGGACAAGGATGGCGATGTGGCACCACGGAAGGGACAATGAGGGGACCAGAGAGAGGTGACAGAATGGGGATATGGCACCAGGGGAGGGGACAATTAAAGGACCACAGAGGTGACACAGAGGGACAACAGAGGGAGATGTGGCACCGGGTTTAGGAGACCATGGGGGGACCAGAGAGAGGGGACAGGATGGGGATGTGGCACCAGGTTTAGGGGACAATTCAGGGGCCACACAGAGGTGACAGAGATGGGGATGTGGCACTGGGTATAGGGGACAATGAGGGGACCGGAGGGAGGTGACAGGATGGGGATGTGGCACTGGGTTTTGGGGACAATTCACCGTCCAGACAGAGGTGACAGTGGCACCAGGCTTAGGGGACAATGATGGGATCAGATAGAGGTGACAGAGGTGGGGATGTGGCACCAGGGGAGGGGACAATTCAGGGGCCACACAGAGGTGACACAGAGGGACAACAGAGGAGGATGTGGCACCGGGTTTAGGAGACCATGTGACAGAGGGGACAAGGATGGGCATGTGGCACCAGGGGAGGGGACAATGAGGGGACCAGACAGGTGGCGATGTGGCACCGGGTTTAGGGGACACTGAGGGGACCAGAGAGCGGTGACAGAGAGGGACAGAGACACGGACAGGATGGGGATGTGGCACCGGGTTTCGGGGCCAACTCAGGGATCAGACAGAGGCGACAGAGGTGACAGAGGTGACACCGGCTTCAGGAGATCCCAAACCCCCCCTTGCCAAGGCCGCCCCCGCCCCGCAGGGTCCCTGCCGGCCATGACGGTCACCGCTGTCACCTTTTGTCGCCGCGGGCGGGCGGGGGCCGCCCGC
>NW_005054768.1:20679-22750 GCF_000277835.1 Geospiza fortis | reverse complement strand
GGTGGTGACGTCTCCAAGCCCCTCTTGAGTTTCCCAGCCATAAATCCATAAAAAAAAAAAAAAGGACGCGTTTTTTTCCTATTTCCCCAATATTTGTTTTCCCTATTTTTCCCATTTCTCTGCGTTTTTTCTCTCATTCTTTCCCTTTCCCCCCTGGTTTTTCTCTCATTCTTTCCCTTTTCCTCCCCATTTCTCTCTCATTCTTTCCCATTTTCCCTCTCATTCTTTCCCCTTTTTCCCACCTTTTTCTCTCATTCTTTCCCCTTCCCCCCCATTTCTCTCTCATTCTTTCCCTTTCCCCCACATTTTTTCTCTCATTCTTTCCATTTTTCTCCCAATTTTTCTCTCATTTTTTCCCTTTTCTCCCCATTTCTCTCTCATTCTTTCCCCTTTTCCCCACCTTTTTCTCTCATTCTTTCCCCCACATTTTTTCTCTCATTCTTTCCCTTTTTCTCCCCATTTCTCTCTCATTCTCTCCCCCTTTTTCTCTCATTCTTTCCCCTTTTCCCCTCACATTTTTTCTCTCATTTTTTTCCCTTTCCCCCACCTTTTTTCTCTCATTCTTTCCCATTTTCCCACCTTCCCCCCCCATTCTTTCCCCTTTGAACTGAAGAGTCTGGGAAGTCTGAACTTATTTCATTCCCTTTTGAGATTAATTTCATAAGCCTATCTTTTGCTGTGGTGAGCTACATCAGCCTGTGGCTCTCATTAATTTTGGGATTATTTTGTCAAAAGTATTGCACAACAATAAAGAGACATAAGATATGGGCAGCTGGACAATACATTGAAAATTTGGCCTCAGAATTCCCAGGAGTTTCAAAAACTATTAGGCCTAGTAGGTAATGAAAACAATAAAGAGGAATAATATCTGTGAGGGCTTAAGTAAAAGAGAGATACAGTTAAGCTCTCAGCTGCCTCTCTGATCACACAAGCAAAATGCAGGAAGCCCAGCTCTTGATAAAGTAGAAGGTATGATTACTTGGTAATAAGCCATATTTGACACCCTCTTCTCCAATTTCCTTGTATTTCTTTTTTTTTTTTTTTTTTTTTTTTTTTTTTTTTTTGGTCGTTTTTTCGGATGGAAATCCAGCTCGGGGCGGGTTTGGATGGGATGAGGTGGGAAAATCCATTGTGGGAGCGGCGGGAGAGGCGCTGGAAGGGGCAGCAGGTGCTGCCTCAGATGGGATTTGATCCGCTCCATTTGAGGCCGTTCCCAGCCCCTCTTCCCGTGGGATTATCCCCGCCCCCGACACCCCAAAAAGCAGCTCCGCTTCGGGATCATCCCGCAGCAAAAAAACCCCAAAATCCCATTTTTTTTTCCTCTTTTTTTTCCCAGCCAAGGCCTGATCCAGAGGATGATCCAGAGGCGGCCGGGAAGGAGGAAAATCTTTTCCCAATTAAAAAAAAAAATTAATCAAATTATTATCCAAAAGTGTCCCCCCCGCCAGCACCGCTAGCACCTGCCCGGCTCCCCCAAATCCCGGCGGATTTTTTTGTGGGGGATTTGAGGGAAAATCGGAGGGATTTGGGAATGATGGAGAGAGGAGGGGGTGGCGGTTCCAGATCCTCGGCGGAAAAATCAGCGCTGCCTTCTCGCCGTGCCCCTCAATCAGGTAATTGGCCATAATTGGCCAAAATGAGGCGCCGCGGTGTGACTGGAAAGGCAGATGGGAGCCGGGAAAACGCTGCTGGGAGGTGGAAAAAAATCGGGAATAACAATTTATTTTTTCCCCCCAATCCTCGTCTCCTCATCCGCTCCTTTCCTGCTTTTTTGGGGGGCTCCAAACCGAACAAAGCACCGACAAAATAATAATAAAAAAGGACAATTAAAGAAAAAAAAAACCCACGCTCGTCCTTTTTTTGTGTGTGTGGTTTTTGGGGTGGCTCAGCCGGGAATATCCCGAGGAAGTCGCGACTGGAAGGGGAAGGAGCGGGAATGCGGGATGGGCAAAATCCCGGCGTGGCTGCTCCCGCTGAAAAAATCCCAAAAAATGAAAATTCCCCGGTGGTCCCGGGGCAGCGCCCCCGGCTCCGGGCAGGCCACGCCGCCTCTTGTTGCATCGCCGCGTCT
>NW_005054768.1:13951-19846 GCF_000277835.1 Geospiza fortis | reverse complement strand
ATCCCGAATCCCGAATCCCGCATCCTGCATCTTCCCCACATCCCGAATCCCGCATCCTGCATCTTCCCCACATCCCGAATCCCGCATCCTGCATCTTCCCCACATCCCGAATCCCGCATCCTGCATCTTTCCCACATCCCGAATCCCGCATCCTGCATCTTCCCCACATCCCGCGTTTTCCTGCGTCTCACATCCCGCACGTTCCCCTCACGCTGCATCTTCCCCGCACCCCGCAGCCTCCACACGTCCCGCACTTCTCATCCCTCATCCTGAATCCCGCATCTTCCCCGCATCCCTTATCCCATATCCCGCATCCCATATCCCACATCCCGCATCCTCCCCGCACCCCCTGTCCCGCACCCTCCCCACATCCCGCACCCCGCACCCCTCATCCACCCCTCATCCACCCCACATCCCTCATCCTGCACCCCGCATCCTCTCCGTATCCCACACCCTTCCCACACCCCACATCCTTCTCCGCATCCCGCATCTTCCCCGCATCCCAAATCCGAAATCCTGCATCCCGCACCCCATATCCCTCATCCCGCATCCCGCACTCCGCATCCCACATCCCACACCTTCCCTGCATCCCCCACCTTTCCCATACTCGTACCCCACATCCTCCTCACGTCCCGCGTTCCCCATCCCGCATCCGGCATCTTCTCCTCGCCACATCCCGCACCCCGCACATCCCGCATCCTCCTTGCATCCCATGTCCCAAATCCCACATCCTTCATCCCAAACCCCACATCCCTCATCCCAAACCCCACATCCCTCATTCTACATCCTGCATCCTCCTGCATCCCTCATCCCAAATCCTGCATCCCTCATCCCAAACCCCACGTCCCTCATCCCAAATCCCCCATCTCGCATCCCTCATTCCACATCCTGCATCCCTCATTGCAAACCCCACATCCCGCATCCTCCCCATGTCCCTCATCCCAAATCCCAAAACCCGCATCCTCCCCGCATCCCAAATGCCACATTCTGCATCCCAAACCCCAAATCCTGCATCTTCCCCACATCCCTCATCCCAAATCCCCTATCCCACATCCCTCATTCCTCATCCTCCCCACATCCCACATCCCAAACCCTGCATCCCACATCCCTCATCCCAAATCCCTCATCCCAAACCCCACATCCCACATCCCAAACCCCACATCCCTCATCCCAAACCCCACATTCCACATCCCTCATCCCAAATCCCAAACCCCAAATCCCAAACCCCACACCCCAAATCCCCAATCCCACATCCGTCATTCCTCACCCTCCCCACATCCCACATCCCAAACCCCACATCCCTCATCCCAAACCCCACATTCCACATCCCTCATCCCAAATCCCAAACCCCAAATCCCAAACCCCACACCCCAAATCCCCAATCCCACATCCGTCATTCCTCACCCTCCCCACATCCCACATCCCAAACCCCGCATCCCACATCCCTCATCCCAAATCCCTCATCCCAAACCCCACATCCCAAATCCCAAACCCCACATCCCAAATCCCAAACCCCGCATCCCGCCTCCTCCCCGCATCCCGAACCCCGTGGAGCTGCTTCCCGCCGTGTCCCGGATCTGGAGCGGCCGGGATCAATCCCAAACTCTTCCCAAAGGGAATTTTCCCACCTCGGACCCCACAGATCCCGCGCCCACCCCGCTCCTGAGTGTCAGGGTGGGAATCAGGGATTTGGGATTGGCTGGGGGAGCAGAAAATTCCAACCTGGGAATTCCAGGGGGGATGGAAATGCCCACTCTGGCTCCAGGAACTGGGAATTGGGAACAGGGAATTGGGAACAGGGAAGTGGGAATTGGGAATTGGGAATGGGGAAATGGAAACTGGGAATTGGAAATTGGGATTTGGGAATAGGGAATAGGGATTTGGGAACTGGGAATTGGGAATAGGGAAGTGGGAATTGGGAATTGGGAATAGGGAATGGGGTAATGGAAATTGGGAATAGGGATTTGGGAATAGGGATTTGGGAAGTGGGAATTGGGAATTGAGGTTTGGGAATTGGGAATTGAGAATAGGGAACAGGGAATTGGGAACTGGGAATTGGGAAGTGGGAAGTGGGAATAGGGAATTGGGAACTGGGAATGGGGAATTGGGAATTGGGAATCAGGAATACGGAATTGGGAACTGGGAATTGGGAATTGGGAATTGGGAATGGGGAATTGGGAATTGGGAATGGGGAAATGGAAATTGGGAATTGGGAATAGGGAATAGGGATTTGGGAATAGGGAATAGGGATTTGGGAAGTGGGAAATGGGAATTGAGATTTGGGAATGGGGAATGGGGAATGGGGAATTGGGAACTGGGAATTGGGAAATAGAGAATTGGGGATGGGGAATTTGGAATGGGGAGTTGGGAATTGGGAAAAGGAATTGGGAATAGGGAACTGGGAATTGGGAATCAGGAATACGGAATTGGGAATAGGGAAGAGGGAACTGGGAAGAGGGAATAGGGAACTGGGAATAGGGAAATAGAGAACTGGGAATGAGGAATTGGGAATTGGGAATTGGGAATGAGGAGTTGGGAATTGGGAATGGGGAACTGGGAATTGGGAATCGGGAATCAGGAACATGGAATTGGGAACTGGGGATAGGGAATGGGGAATAGGGAACTGGAATTGGGAATTGGGAATCAGGAACTAAGAATCGGGAATTGGAAACAGGGAAATAGGGAATTGGGAACTGGGAATGGGGAATTGGGAACTGGGAATTGGGAAACAGGAATTGGGAATAAGGAATAGGGAAGAGGGAATTGGGAAGAGGGAATGGGGAATCAGGAATAGGGAACTAGGAATAGGGAAATAGAGAACTGGGAACGGGGAATTGGGAATTGGGAATGGGGAATTGGGAATACAGAATTGGGAATGGGGAATTGGGAATTGGGAATTGGGAATGGGGAATAGGGAAAAAAGAATTTGGAATGGAGAACTGGGAATTGGGAATCGGGAATCGGGAATCAGGAATATGGAATTGGGAACTGGGAATAGGGAAGAGGGAATGGGGAATAGGGAATTGGGAACTGGGAATAGGGAAATAGAGAATTAGGAATGGGGAATTGAGAATTGGGAATGGGGAACTGGGAATTGGGAATTGGGAATCGGGAATCACGAGTACGGAATTGGGAACTGGGAATAGGGAAGAGGGAATTGGGAAGAGGGAATGGGGAGTAGGGAATTGGGATTTGGGATTTGGGAGTTGGGAACTGGGAATTGGGAATAAAGAATAAGGAATAGGGAATTGGGAACTGGGAATGGGGAAATTGGAAATTAGGATTTGGGAATTGGGAAAGGGGAATTGGGAATAGGGAACTGGAATTGGGAATCGGGAACTAAGAATTGGGAATTGGAAATAGGGAAATAGGGAATTGGGAACTGAAAAGGGGAATTGGGAACTGGGAATTGGAAATAGGGAATAGGGGACTGGGAATTGGGAATAAGGATCTGGGAACTGGGAATTGGACTTGGGAATTGGGAATTGGGAATAGGCAACTGGGAATAGGGAAATAGAGAACTGGGAACGGGGAATTGGGAATGGGGAATTGGGAATTGGGAATCGGGAATTGGGAATCAGGAATACGGAATTGGGAACTGGGAATAGGGAGTAGGGAATTGGGATTTGGGAATTGGGAATTGGGAACAGGGAATTGGGAATAGGGAATTGGGAACTGGGAATGGGGAAATTGGAAATTAGGATTTGGGAATTGGGATTTGGGAATTGGGAATAGGGAACTGGAATTGGGAATCGGGAACTAAGAATTGGGAATTGGAAATAGGGAAATGGGGAATTGGGAACTGAAAAGGGGAATTGGGAACTGGGAATGGGAAATAGGAAATAGGGGACTGGGAATTGGGAACTGGGAATGGGGAATCGGGAACTGCGTATTGGGAAAAAGGAATTGGGAATTGGTAATTAGGAATAGGGAATTGGGCATTGGGATTTGGGAATTGGGAGTTGGGAACAGGGAATTTGGAATAGGGAATTGGGAATTGGGAATTGGGAATAAGGAATTGGGAACTGGGAATGGGGAAACTGGAAAATAGCTTTAGGGAATTGGGAAAGGGGGATCTGGAAAAAGGAATTGGGAACTGGGAATGAGGACTAGGGAATTGGGGATTGGGAATAGGGAATGCAGAATTAGGAACAGGGATTTGGGAATTGGGAATAGGGAATAGGGAACTGGGAATTGAGAGTTGGGAATTGGGAATAGGGGATTGTGCATGGGGAATAAGGAATAGGGAATAGGGAATAGGGAATAGGGAATAGGGAATAGGGAATTGGGAATTGGGAATTAGGAATCGGGAATAGGGAATGGGGAATGGCAAATTGGGAAAAAGGAATTGGGAATTGGGAAATAGAGAATTGGGAACTGGGAATTGGGAATGGTGCCACGGGTTTGGATCACCCTGGGATTGGAATGTGGGATGGGATTGAAGCTCCAGGGATCCCATCCCAAGAATTCCGGGATTCTGGGACCCAGGACACTCAGGATCCATCCCCAGGGATTTTTATGGGATTTGGGATGGAAAAGGGAAGGGAGACACTTCCTGGAGTCCCGAATTCCCAGGGAATTCCCAAAATTCCTCACAGAGAGGAGCCAGGGGTGGGAATGGGATGGGATGGGATGGGATGGGAGCTGCATGGATCCCATCCCAAGAATTCTGGGATTCTGGGATCCCCCGGAGCTCCAGGTTGGGATTTCCCAGCGCACGAATCCCCTGGGATTCAGCTCCAAAGGATCCCAGGATCCCTCCCTGCATCCCTCTGGGATCACACCGGGAAGAAGAGCCGGGATTTTCAGGAAAGGCTTCCGGCAATCCACAAAAAAAACAAGGAAAAAAACCACAATAATAAAAAAGAAAATCCCCCAAAATCAGAATTTTTTGTGCTTTTTGAGAACGAAAATTTTAACCCAATTTAATGATCATTTAAACTGAATTTGATGATAATTTAAGCCAAATTAATTAGCATTTTAATCTGAATTAATTCTTGTTTTTACCCAAATTGGGTAAATTATTTTAGCCCTGAGAGGGGAGGGGTCCAGGAATGGTCGCCGATGGAATATCAGAAAATTGCCCCGATTTCTGGGAAAATCAATATTAAAATTTGGTTTTTTTATTGGTTTTTGCAGGTGTGGTGGGGACCCCGCTCCTTTCCTGGATATAAAATTTCGGGAAATAGGAAACTGGGTGGAAGAAAAAAATCACATTTCCACTGCCCCAAAATCCTGGGGATTAGGAAAAGAGCTGGAAATTCCCCAGGGCTGGAAATGAGGGACGGGATCCCGAATTCTGGGATCGTGGAAAATGCTGGGGTTGGAACGAGATGGAATTTAAGTCTCTTCTAACCCCAAACACCCCAAAATTCCAGGATTTTATGGTTTTTTTTCCAGGTGTTTGATGCCTCGGGGGGCTGCAGGGTTATCTGCCAGAATTATATTAATTTATAAATAGGAATTTATATTTGTATTTTATTATTTATGTTTATATTTATATTACTTATCTTTATCCTTATCTTTATCCTTATCTTTATCCTTATATATTTATATTTGTATTTATAAATATAGTTATATTTATATTTATATCTATTTTTATAATAGTTCCATTTTTTAATAAAATTATTTAAATTTTTGTTTCAATAAACCGACGCTGCAGAGCCAAGGCAGGGAAGAGGCTGCATTCCCCTGCCTTGTCCATTCGCGTCGCCGGACAAAGGGACAGACGGACAGAAGGACGGACAGACGGACAGACGGACAGAAGGACGGACAGACGGACAGACGCGGAAATCACAGCCCGGCGCCCCCGCACACCGCGCATTTTGCGAGATTTGTCCTCAGCGTGCATCCGCCGCCGGCCGCAGAGGCTGCTGGGGGGTGGAGGTTTTCCAC
>NW_005054768.1:4482-12146 GCF_000277835.1 Geospiza fortis | reverse complement strand
GGGGAAAGGGACGGCGGCTTGGCTGGGGAGGGGGTTTGGGTTTTAGGTGAGATCCTGGAAAGGAGTGAGGGGCTGAGAGCTGGGAATCAGCTGGGAGAGCGCTGAGTGGAAAAATGGGATTTGGGAAAGGAGCTTTGGGGCGGGAGGGGGGTTTGGGAATGGGGGCTTTGAATGCATCAGCAGCAGCAGGTGGGGTAGGAAGTTCAAGAGGGGAAGGATTGAGGGACTGGGGAAGGAACTAATGGGGTTTTAGGGATAAATGTGGGTTCGTGCCGAGGAGAAGGGGAACGAGGGGCTGAGAAGGAGGCAGGGAAGGAGGGATTGCAGTGGATAATGGAGAGAGGAATGACCTGCAGTGGGGGGTCTGGGAGCAGGAAGGTGAAGGTCAGGGTGAGCTTGTGAAGGGCTGGGGACAGGGATGAGGAGCAGGGAATTGCTGCTGGAAGCGCAGGGCCGTGACGCAGCCATCGCTGGCCAGGACACTCCAGAGCAGGGAAAGCTGCGGAGCCCAGGCAGCGCTCGTGGCCACGTTGGTTGATTGAAAAGTCGATTCTGGTGGCCCAGGGGGTCTGGCCTTGCCTCTGCCCCCCGTGCAGGGCGCAGAGCAGGAACGTGCCCGCGGAGCTCTGCTCCTTCCTTGCCCGGCTCCGCGCCCGCGGCCGGATCGATGGCGCTTCCCGGGATCCCGCAGCGCGGCCCCAGGGGGCGGCCGCTGCCTCTCCTCAGGACATCCCTCGGGGCGGCCAGAGCTGCCAGGGGGCTCGGAGACCCTGGCACGCAGCCCAGAGCACCTGCGGGTTCGATTGTGGCCCCTGGAGCAAATTACCGGCTTCGTGTGGAGAGCTGAGAGGCACGGAAGTTTGAGTGGCGTAATGATAAAATGATCACTCGGTGAAAAAGCAGATTTTGGGGTTTTTAGAATAGGGGTTTTGGGGACAAGATGGAGGGACTTGGGCGGGCTTCTTCTCCTTTTCTTCTCCTTTTCTTCTCCTTTTCTTCTCCTTTTCTTCTCCTTTTCTTCTCCTTTTCTTCCCCTTTTCTTCTCCTTTTCTTCTCCTTTTCTTCTCCTTTTCTTCTCCTTTTCTTCTCCTTTTCTTCTCCTTTTCTTCTCCTTTTCTTCTCCTTTTCTTCCCCTTTTCTTCCCCTTTTCTTCTCCTTTTCTTCTCCTTTTCTTCTCCTTTTCTTCTCCTTTTCTTCTCCTTTTCTTCTCCTTTTCTTCTCCTTTTCTTCTCCTTTTCTTCTCCTTTTCTTCTCCTTTTCTTCTCCTTTTCTTCTCCTTTTCTTCTCCTTTTCTTCTCCTTTTCTTCTCCTTTTCTTCTCCTTTTCTTCTCCTTTTCTTCTCCTTTTCTTCTCCTTTTCTTCTCCTTTTCTTCTCCTTTTCTTCTCCTTTTCTTCTCCTTTTCTTCTCCTTTTCTTCTCCTTTTCTTCTCCTTTTCTTCTCCTTTTCTTCTCCTTTTCTTCTCCTTTTCTTCTCCTTTTCTTCTCCTTTTCTTCTCCTTTTCTTCTCCTTTTCTTCTCCTTTTCTTCTCCTTTTCTTCTCCTTTTCTTCTCCTTTTCTTCTCCTTTTCTTCTCCTTTTCTTCTCCTTTTCTTCTCCTTTTCTTCTCCTTTTCTTCTCCTTTTCTTCTCCTTTTCTTCTCCTTTTCTTCTCCTTTTCTTCTCCTTTTCTTCTCCTTTTCTTCTCCTTTTCTTCTCCTTTTCTTCTCCTTTTCTTCTCCTTTTCTTCTCCTTTTCTTCTCCTTTTCTTCTCCTTTTCTTCTCCTTTTCTTCTCCTTTTCTTCTCCTTTTCTTCTCCTTTTCTTCTCCTTTTCTTCTCCTTTTCTTCTCCTTTTCTTCTCCTTTTCTTCTCCTTTTCTTCTCCTTTTCTTCTCCTTTTCTTCTCCTTTTCTTCTCCTTTTCTTCTCCTTTTCTTCTCCTTTTCTTCTCCTTTTCTTCTCCTTTTCTTCTCCTTTTCTTCTCCTTTTCTTCTCCTTTTCTTCTCCTTTTCTTCTCCTTTTCTTCTCCTTTTCTTCTCCTTTTCTTCTCCTTTTCTTCTCCTTTTCTTCTCCTTTTCTTCTCCTTTTCTTCTCCTTTTCTTCTCCTTTTCTTCTCCTTTTCTTCTCCTTTTCTTCTCCTTTTCTTCTCCTTTTCTTCTCCTTTTCTTCTCCTTTTCTTCTCCTTTTCTTCTCCTTTTCTTCTCCTTTTCTTCTCCTTTTCTTCTCCTTTTCTTCTCCTTTTCTTCTCCTTTTCTTCTCCTTTTCTTCTCCTTTTCTTCTCCTTTTCTTCTCCTTTTCTTCTCCTTTTCTTCTCCTTTTCTTCTCCTTTTCTTCTCCTTTTCTTCTCCTTTTCTTCTCCTTTTCTTCTCCTTTTCTTCTCCTTTTCTTCTCCTTTTCTTCTCCTTTTCTTCTCCTTTTCTTCTCCTTTTCTTCTCCTTTTCTTCTCCTTTTCTTCTCCTTTTCTTCTCCTTTTCTTCTCCTTTTCTTCTCCTTTTCTTCTCCTTTTCTTCTCCTTTTCTTCTCCTTTTCTTCTCCTTTTCTTCTCCTTTTCTTCTCCTTTTCTTCTCCTTTTCTTCTCCTTTTCTTCTCCTTTTCTTCTCCTTTTCTTCTCCTTTTCTTCTCCTTTTCTTCTCCTTTTCTTCTCCTTTTCTTCTCCTTTTCTTCTCCTTTTCTTCTCCTTTTCTTCTCCTTTTCTTCTCCTTTTCTTCTCCTTTTCTTCTCCTTTTCTTCTCCTTTTCTTCTCCTTTTCTTCTCCTTTTCTTCTCCTTTTCTTCTCCTTTTCTTCTCCTTTTCTTCTCCTTTTCTTCTCCTTTTCTTCTCCTTTTCTTCTCCTTTTCTTCTCCTTTTCTTCTCCTTTTCTTCTCCTTTTCTTCTCCTTTTCTTCTCCTTTTCTTCTCCTTTTCTTCTCCTTTTCTTCTCCTTTTCTTCTCCTTTTCTTCTCCTTTTCTTCTCCTTTTCTTCTCCTTTTCTTCTCCTTTTCTTCTCCTTTTCTTCTCCTTTTCTTCTCCTTTTCTTCTCCTTTTCTTCTCCTTTTCTTCTCCTTTTCTTCTCCTTTTCTTCTCCTTTTCTTCTCCTTTTCTTCTCCTTTTCTTCTCCTTTTCTTCTCCTTTTCTTCTCCTTTTCTTCTCCTTTTCTTCTCCTTTTCTTCTCCTTTTCTTCTCCTTTTCTTCTCCTTTTCTTCTCCTTTTCTTCTCCTTTTCTTCTCCTTTTCTTCTCCTTTTCTTCTCCTTTTCTTCTCCTTTTCTTCTCCTTTTCTTCTCCTTTTCTTCTCCTTTTCTTCTCCTTTTCTTCTCCTTTTCTTCTCCTTTTCTTCTCCTTTTCTTCTCCTTTTCTTCTCCTTTTCTTCTCCTTTTCTTCTCCTTTTCTTCTCCTTTTCTTCTCCTTTTCTTCTCCTTTTCTTCTCCTTTTCTTCTCCTTTTCTTCTCCTTTTCTTCTCCTTTTCTTCTCCTTTTCTTCTCCTTTTCTTCTCCTTTTCTTCTCCTTTTCTTCTCCTTTTCTTCTCCTTTTCTTCTCCTTTTCTTCTCCTTTTCTTCTCCTTTTCTTCTCCTTTTCTTCTCCTTTTCTTCTCCTTTTCTTCTCCTTTTCTTCTCCTTTTCTTCTCCTTTTCTTCTCCTTTTCTTCTCCTTTTCTTCTCCTTTTCTTCTCCTTTTCTTCTCCTTTTCTTCTCCTTTTCTTCTCCTTTTCTTCTCCTTTTCTTCTCCTTTTCTTCTCCTTTTCTTCTCCTTTTCTTCTCCTTTTCTTCTCCTTTTCTTCTCCTTTTCTTCTCCTTTTCTTCTCCTTTTCTTCTCCTTTTCTTCTCCTTTTCTTCTCCTTTTCTTCTCCTTTTCTTCTCCTTTTCTTCTCCTTTTCTTCTCCTTTTCTTCTCCTTTTCTTCTCCTTTTCTTCTCCTTTTCTTCTCCTTTTCTTCTCCTTTTCTTCTCCTTTTCTTCTCCTTTTCTTCTCCTTTTCTTCTCCTTTTCTTCTCCTTTTCTTCTCCTTTTCTTCTCCTTTTCTTCTCCTTTTCTTCTCCTTTTCTTCTCCTTTTCTTCTCCTTTTCTTCTCCTTTTCTTCTCCTTTTCTTCTCCTTTTCTTCTCCTTTTCTTCTCCTTTTCTTCTCCTTTTCTTCTCCTTTTCTTCTCCTTTTCTTCTCCTTTTCTTCTCCTTTTCTTCTCCTTTTCTTCTCCTTTTCTTCTCCTTTTCTTCTCCTTTTCTTCTCCTTTTCTTCTCCTTTTCTTCTCCTTTTCTTCTCCTTTTCTTCTCCTTTTCTTCTCCTTTTCTTCTCCTTTTCTTCTCCTTTTCTTCTCCTTTTCTTCTCCTTTTCTTCTCCTTTTCTTCTCCTTTTCTTCTCCTTTTCTTCTCCTTTTCTTCTCCTTTTCTTCTCCTTTTCTTCTCCTTTTCTTCTCCTTTTCTTCTCCTTTTCTTCTCCTTTTCTTCTCCTTTTCTTCTCCTTTTCTTCTCCTTTTCTTCTCCTTTTCTTCTCCTTTTCTTCTCCTTTTCTTCTCCTTTTCTTCTCCTTTTCTTCTCCTTTTCTTCTCCTTTTCTTCTCCTTTTCTTCTCCTTTTCTTCTCCTTTTCTTCTCCTTTTCTTCTCCTTTTCTTCTCCTTTTCTTCTCCTTTTCTTCTCCTTTTCTTCTCCTTTTCTTCTCCTTTTCTTCTCCTTTTCTTCTCCTTTTCTTCTCCTTTTCTTCTCCTTTTCTTCTCCTTTTCTTCTCCTTTTCTTCTCCTTTTCTTCTCCTTTTCTTCTCCTTTTCTTCTCCTTTTCTTCTCCTTTTCTTCTCCTTTTCTTCTCCTTTTCTTCTCCTTTTCTTCTCCTTTTCTTCTCCTTTTCTTCTCCTTTTCTTCTCCTTTTCTTCTCCTTTTCTTCTCCTTTTCTTCTCCTTTTCTTCTCCTTTTCTTCTCCTTTTCTTCTCCTTTTCTTCTCCTTTTCTTCTCCTTTTCTTCTCCTTTTCTTCTCCTTTTCTTCTCCTTTTCTTCTCCTTTTCGGGGGGCCCCTGCTGCTGCTGGTGGAGATGTGCCTGAAGGGCCGGAGCTGCGCGGTGGAGCTGCCGCGCTGGGGCTGCTCGCTGTGGTTCGTCACGGAGCTGTGCGAGGGCAGCACTGTGAACGAGCTCCTGCTGGCACGCAGCCCCGACGCGCGCCTCAACGGCCGCTTCGTGCGGCAGCTCAGCAGCACCGCGGCCTTCCTGCACCGCCGGCGCATCGTGCACCGCGACCTCAGCGCCGACAGCGTCCTGGTGGCTCACGGTCCTGCCGGGCCCCTGGTCGAGGTGGGTGGGGATGGGCTGGGAGGTGATGGAGATGTGGGCTGAGGGGTGGGGGTGTCCGGCTTGGAGAAGGGAAGGATGCAGGGACTCCTCAGAGCCCTTCCAGGAGCTGGAGGTGTGCAGCTTGGTGAAGGGAAGGATCTAGGAACTCCTCAGAGCCCTTCTGAGGGCCTTAGGAATGTTCACCTGGAGAAGAGAAGGATTCAGGAACTCCTCAGAGCTCCTTCCACGGGCTGGGGGTGTCCAACTTGGTGAAGGGAAGGATGCAAGAACTCAGAGCCCTTTGATTTTTTGGGTGGATTTTTTTTTGGGTGAAATTTTTGATTTTTTGGGTGGATTCTCCCATCCTATCCCATCTCAGGAACTTCCATCAGCCAAGGCAAGGAGCTGATCCCGCTGGACAATCCCAACCTGGAGCTCCAGGTCCCTCTGAATTCTGTCCAGGGAGGAGAAATTGTCCTGAGCTTCACTTGGGAATTATTTAAATTGAGCAAATTTTGTGTTCAACTCTCAACCCATCCCCAACCCAGCGGAATTCCCAATTTTTTTCCCCAAATTTTTGATTTTTTAGGTGGATTTTCCCATCCTATCCCATCTCTGTGTGCAGGAACTTCCATCAGCCAAGGAATTGAGCAAATTTTGTATTCAACTCTCAACCCCTCCCCAACCCAGCAAAATTCCCACCCTGGGAAGAAAACAAACCAGCAGAAAAGGTTTGGACAAAAGTTTGGTTGAGTTTCGAGGACTTTGGACAGAATTTTGGCTGAATTTTAAGGATTTTGGACAAAAATTTGGTTGAGTTTTGAGGATTTTGGACAAAAATTTGTGAAGTTTTAAGAATTATTGGCCAAACTTTGGTTGAATTTTGAGGATTTTGACCAAAATTTGGTTGAATTTTGAGGATTTTGACCAAAATTTGGTTGAATTTTGAGGATTTTGGATAAAACTTTGGTGGATTTTTGACTAAAGTTTGGTTGAGATTTGAGGATTTTGGACAGAATTTTGGTTGAGTTTTGAGGATTTTTGATCAAAGTCTGGTTGAGTTTTGAGGATTTTGAACAAAAATTTGTTAAGTTTTAGGAAATTTTTGACCAAACTTTGGTTGAGTTTTGAGAATTTTTGGCCAAAGTTTGATTGAGTTTTAAGGAATTTTTGACCAAAGGTTTGGTTGAGTTTTGAGGATTTTTTTGACCAAACTTTGGTCGAATTTTAAGAATTTTTGACAAGGGTTTGGTTGTGTTTTAAGAAATTTTTGACCAAACTTTGGTTGAGTTTTAAGAATTTTTGATGAAAGTTGGATCAAGATTTACAGGATTTTTGACCAGAGTTTGGTGGAATTTTGAGAATTTTTGTCCAAACTTTGGTTGAGTTTTAAGGAATTTTTGACCAAAGGTTTGGTTGAGTTTTGAGGATGTTTTGACAAAATTTCAGTTGAGTTTTAAGGATTTTTGAAGGGATTTTGGTTGAGTTTTAAGCATTTTTGACCAAAATTTGATTGAGTTTTGAGGATTTTGGACCAAACTTTTGTCGAATTTTAGGAATTTTTGGCAAGGGTTTGGTTGAGTTTTAAGGATTTTGGACAAAAATTTGGTTGAGTTTTGAGGAGTTTGGATAAAACTTTGTTGGATTTTTGACTAAAGTTTGGTGGAGATTTGAGGATTTTGGACAGAATTTTGGTTGAGTTTTGAGGATTTTGAACAAAAATTTGTTAAGTTTTAACAAATTTTTGACCAAACTTTGGTTGAGTTTTGAGGATTTTTGAGCAAAGTTTGGTTGAATTTTAAGAATTTTGACCAGAGTCTTGTTGAGTTTTAAGGATTTTTGCTGAAAGTTTGATCAAGATTTAGAGGATTTTGGACCAAACTTTGGTTGAATTTTGAGGATTTTGCGCAGAAGTTTGGTTGAGTTTTGAGGATTTTGGATAAAACTTTGGTGGATTTTTGACTAAAGTTTGGTCGAGATTTGAGGATTTTGGACAAAAATTTGTTAAGTTTTAGGAAATTTTTGACCAAAATTTGGTTGAGTTTTAAGGATTTTTTGGACCAAACTTTGGTCGAATTTTGAGAATTTTTGGCCAAAATTTTGTTGAGTTTTGAGAATTTTTTGACCAGAGTTTGGTTGAGTTTTACGAATTTATGACCAAACTTTGGTTGAGTTTTGAGGATTTTTGAGCAAAGTTTGGTTGAATTTTAAGGATTTTGGTCAGAGTTTGGTTGAGTTTTAAGAATTTTTGCTGAAAGTTTGATCAAGTTTTGAGGATTTTGGACCAAACTTTGGTTGAGTTTTGAGGATTTTTGAGCAAAGTTTGGTTGAATTTTAAGGATTTTGGTCAGAGTTTGGTTGAGTTTTAAGAATTTTTGCTGAAAGTTTGATCAAGTTTTGAGGATTTTGGACCAAACTTTGGTTGAGTTTTGAGGATTTTTGAGCAAAGTTTGGTTGAATTTTAAG
>NW_005054768.1:0-4287 GCF_000277835.1 Geospiza fortis | reverse complement strand
TTTGGTTGAGTTTTGAGGATTTTGGACAAAACTTTGTTGGATTTTTGACTAAAGTTTGGTGGAGATTTGAGGATTTTGGACAGAATTTTGGTTGAGTTTTGAGGATTTTGGACAAAACTTTGTTGGATTTTTGACTAAAGTTTGGTGGAGATTTGAGGATTTTGGACAGAATTTTGGTTGAGTTTTGAGGATTTTGGACAAAAAATTGTGAAGTTTTAAGAAATTTTGGACCAAAGTTTGGTTGAGTTTTAAGGATTTTTGACCAAAGGTTTAGTTGAGTTTTGAGAATTTTTTGACAAACTTTGGTTGAGTTTTAAGAATTTTTGATGAAAGTTGGATCAAGATTTAGAGGATTTTGGACCGAAGTTTGATTCAGTTTTGAGGATTTTTGACCAAACTTTGGTCGAATTTTAAGAATTTTTGACCAAAATTTGGTTGAATTTTGAGGATTTTGGACAAAAATTTGGTTGAGTTTTAAGCATTTTTGACCAAACTTTGGTTGAGTTTTAAGGAAGTTTTGACCAAAGGTTTAGTTGAGTTTTGAGAATTTTTGGACAAATTTTGGACTGAGTTTTTAAGGATTTTTGAAGAAAGTTTGGTCGAATTTTGAGAATTTTTGACCAAAGTTTGATCAAGATTTAAAGATTTTTGACAAAAATTTGGTTGAGTTTTAAGGAATTTTTGACAAGGGTTTAGATTTAAAGATTTTTGACAAAAATTTGGTTGAGTTTTAAGGAATTTTTGACAAGGGTTTGGTTGAGTTTTAAGGAATTTTGGACCAAACTTTGGTTGAGTTTTAAGGAATTTTGGACCAAACTTTGGTGGAATTTTGAGAATTTTTGACCAAACTTTGGTCGAGATTTGAGAATTTTTTTACCTTTTTATTGGGTGAAGAAAAGTTGGAATGGGAGGAAAAAATTCCGGACAATTTGCAGCCGTTCACCCCAATTCTGGTGTGACAACAACTCCAGTGGATTGATTGGTTTTAATTAATTCCATTTGATTATTTTAATTAAAACACTCTCAGTGTTTGCAGCTTCCCTCTGGAATTCTCTGCCATGGAAAGCTCTTGAAGGATGTCTTGGAAAATGGGAATAAACCCCCTAAAAATGGGATTTATACCCCTAAAAATGGGATTAAAACCCCCTAAAAATGGAATTAAATCCCCCACTCAAAATGGGATCAAATCCTCCTAAAAAGGGATTAAAACCCCCTAAAAATTGAATTAAAACCCCTTAAAAAATGAGGGTAATACTCCCTAAAATTGGATTAAAATCCCCTAAAAATGGGATTAAAACCCCCTAAAAATGGGATTAAAACCTCCTAAAAAAGGAATTATAAACCCCTTAAAAATCGAATTAAAGCCCCCTAAAAATGGGATCAAACCCCCACTAAAAATGGGAATAAACCCGCTGAAAATGGGATTAAAACCCCTTAAAAATGAGGGTAAAACTCCCTAAAATTGGATTAAAATCTCCTAAAAATCGAATTAAAACCCCCTAAAAATGGGATTAAACCCCCACTAAAAATGGGAATAAACCCCCTGAAAATGGGATTAAAACCCCCTAAAAATTGAATTAAAACATCCTAAAAATGGAATAAAACCCCCACTAAAAACGGGATCAAATTGCTTAAAATGGGATTAAAATCCCTAAAAATGGAATCCAAACCCCTTAAAAATGGAATTAAATCCCCACTAAAAATGGGATCAAATCCTCCTAAAGTGGGATTAAAACCCCTTAAAAATTGAATTAAAACCCCCTAAAAATGAGATTAAAACTCCCTAAAAGTCCAATTAAAACCCCCTAAAAATGGGAATAAACCCGCTGAAAATGGGATTAAAACCCCCTAAAAATTGAATTAAAACCCCTTAAAAAATGAGGGTAATACTCCCTAAAATTGGATTAAAATCCCCTAAAAATGGGATTAAAACCCCCTAAAAATGGGATTAAAACCTCCTAAAAAAGGAATTATAAACCCCTTAAAAATCGAATTAAAGCCCCCTAAAAATGGGATCAAACCCCCACTAAAAATGGGAATAAACCCCCTGAAAATGGGATTAAAACCCCCTAAAAATGGGATTAAAACCTCCTAAAAAAGGAATTATAAACCCCTTAAAAATCGAATTAAAGCCCCCTAAAAATGGGATCAAACCCCCACTAAAAATGGGAATAAACCCCCTGAAAATGGGATTAAAACCCCCTAAAAATTGAATTAAAACATCCTAAAAATGGCAATAAACCCCCCCTAAAATGGGATTAAATCCCCTAAAAATTGAATTATAAACCCCCTAAAAATAGAATTCAAACCCCTTAAAAATCGAATTCAAACCCCCACTAAAAATGGGATCAGATCGCCCTAAAATGGATTAAAACCCCCCTAAAAATGGGAATAAACCCCCATAAAATGGGATTAAAACCCCCTAAAAATGGAATTAAAACCTCCTAAAAATGGGATTATAAACCCCCTTAAAATGAGATTAAAACCCCTTAAAATGGAATCCAAACCCCTTAAAAATCGAATTAAATCCCCCACTAAAAATGGGATCAGATCCTCCTAAAATGGGATTAAAACTCCCTAAAAGTTGAATTAAAATCCCCTAAAAATGGGATTTATACCCCCTAAAAATGGAATTCAAACCTCCTAAAAGTGGAATTCAAACCCCTTAAAAATCGAATTAAAACCCCCAAAAATGGGATGAACACTTCCTAAAAATGGGATCAAATCCCCTTAAAAATGGGATTATAAACCCCACTAAAAATGGGATTAAAACTCCCTAAAAATGGAATTCAAACCCCTTAAAAATCGAATTAAATCCCCCACTAAAAACGGGATCAAATCACCTAAAATGGGATTAAAACCCCCTAAAAATTGGATTAAATCCCCTAAAAATGGGATTAAAAGCCCCTAAAAATGGGATTACAAGGGTAAAACTCCCTAAAATTGGATTAAAATCCCCTAAAAATGGGAATAAAACCCCCAAAAAATTGAATTAAAACCCCTTAAAAAATGAGGGTAAAACTCCCTAAAATTGGATTAAAATCCCCTAAAAATGGGAATAAAACCCCCAAAAAATTGAATTAAAACCCCTTAAAAAATGAGGGTAAAACTCCCTAAAATTGGATTAAAATCCCCTAAAAATGGGAATAAAACCCCCAAAAAATTGAATTAAAACCCCTTAAAATGGGATTTTTTCCATTATTTTAAACCCTGGGATTTGGGTTAAAAAATTGGAATTTTTCCCAAGTAAATCTCCCTGGGTTTTTCCCTGCATTTCCATGGGACAATAAAACTTAAATTTTTAAAATTTTTCATTTTTTATTTTAAATTTCTTTCCCCTCTGCAGGGCTGCAATCCCACCAGGACCTGGAATTTGGAATTCTCCACCCGAAAATCCGGAGATTTTTTTCCGTCGAGGAAATTCCGATTTCTTTGCTCTGATTTCAAAATTTGATTTATTTGTACAATCAGAGGGGAACTCCCCCCCAAAAACAAAATCAGATTTTATCCCAACTTTTGGTGGTTTTTTAATTTCTGTTCCTTTTAATTGGGGTTTTTTTGGTGTTTAATTGGGTTTTTTTGGTGTTTAATCAGAATTTTTTTGGTATTTAATCAGATTTTTTTTGTATTTAATCAGATTATTTTTGGTATTTAATCTGAATTTTTTTCGGTGTTTAATGGGAATTTTTTGGTGTTTAATTGGAGTTTTTTTGGTATTTAATCAGAATTTTTTTGGTGTTTAATCAGAATTTTTTTGGTGTTTAATCGGAATTTTTTTCGGTGTTTAATGGGAATTTTTTGGTGTTTAATTGGAGTTTTTTTGGTGTTTAATCAGAATTTTTTTGGTGTTTAATCAGATTTTTTTTTGTATTTAATCAGATTATTTTTGGTGTTTAATCTGAATTTTTTTCGGTGTTTAAGGAGAATTTTTCAATGGTTAATTGGAGGTTTTTTTTGGTGTTTAATCGGAATTTTTTTCGGTGTTTAATGGGAATTTTTTGGTGTTTAACTGGAGTTTTATTGGTGTTTAATCAGAATTTTTTTTTGGTGTTTAATTGGAATTTTTTCCAGTGTACAATAGGAATTTTTCAGTGTTCAGTTGGAGTTTTTTTGGGGTTTTGGATGCATTTTTTTCGGTGTTTTGGGTGGATTTTGATGGATTTTTAATGGATTTGGGATGGATTTGGATGGATATTTGGGATGGATTTTTGGATGGATTTTGAACAGATTTTGGGGTGGATTTTCAGATGTATTTTGGACGGATTTTGGATGGATTTGGATGGATTT
>NW_005054767.1:97856-98559 GCF_000277835.1 Geospiza fortis | reverse complement strand
ACAAGAAAACAGTTCTCTTGTGGCTTTAAATTTTCGTGAATAGCAGCCACCAGGGGAAATCTGCAATCGTGAAATCCCTCCTATTTCCACAACTTTTCCCACAACTGTGTTCATGGGCCATGTCAACTTATGGAGTACTGTTTTAAAGATGAGCTGTTCAAAAGCAAAGGTTCTCTTTATCTGTCTCTAAAATCATCTTCATCTCTGGGAACAGAGGTCTTCTTCTTCTCTCCCTGAGGGCACAGGGTCTTCATCACTCTTCTCTCTTTGTCTGTTCAAACTTCTCATAAGATCAGCTAATTCAACATCTGTTTACTTTAGCATAGAGACCTTTGCTTGATATCTACAATTTGAACACTTTAATCTCCCCATACCTTCATGCATTATAGGAACAAAAAAAAAGAGTCTGATGTATCAATTACATCCTTCTCCATAGCTTTACGAGAGGATTTCAGCCTAAAACTAAAGGCATCTCCTCATCCCTCCCATCTGGGACTTGACTTCTTCACTGACTTCAGTGTTTTCATGTTGTTTCTTTATGCATGGCTCCAAATCTCATAAGCAGAGTCTTCCCAAAACTGCTGCCGAGTCCCTCTCATGGGCACACAGTCCTCCTAAAACCGCTGTGGCATGGGTCACTCTTCCATGGGGTGCAGTCCTCCAAGGACAGGCTGGTCCAGCCTGGAAGCAGGGGATCCCTCTT
>NW_005054767.1:95448-97074 GCF_000277835.1 Geospiza fortis | reverse complement strand
TCTGGGCAATTTTCCCCCCTCCCAACAGCACAGCTCTCCCTCCCCACCACCGAGCTGGGGGGGGCAAGTTTTGGCAGTTCAGTCCCAGTCTTTAGAAGAAGGTACAAGGGGGTCTGGTGGTACAGGGTCTTCTTGTCTTGATCCCTCGATGAAGAAGCCCGCATCTCTGTTTATTTGTCACGATGGTTGAAGGCAGGCCGGGGGGGTCTTTTATTGGAAAGGGGCCATTTCCACAGTTCAAAGCCAGCCAGGCCAAGAGGTAGGGAGTCCAGATCCATTGTTCGGAATCAGGGCAGAATGTCCCATCTAGTTGATAGATAACTACCTATGGAGACAGGTAGCTAAGAGACAGCACCCCCTCCCCCTGTACTGGCTCAACAGTTTTTTTTGGTGGTCTTCTATGGTAATCGTGAGGCAGAAAAATGCAGGATTTCGAACAGACTCTCACACCTTGGTATCTCCATGTTGTTTTCCCTCACAGGTTCTCACCTCTTCCTCTTCTCTGGGTAGAAAAAACTGTGTCCACTTTGGTTTGATTTTCTTCCTAAATATGTTATCACAGAGGTGTTACCAACCTCTCTAATTGGCCCAGACTTGGCCAGTGGTATGTCCATCCTCAGAGCCAGCAGGGATTGGCTCTGCTGGACATGGTGGAAGATTCTAGCAGCTTGTCACAGAAGACACCTTTGTGCCGCCCCCTCTCCCCCCTGCTACCAAAAACCCAGCCATGGAAAACCAACACAGTCAAACAGATGTTCATGTACCCAAGAATTGGGCCACTGAAGAACATCAGAACGGGTGGATCAGGATGCTAGAATTGAAGTAGCTCAGGGGGATTTAGATTGGCAACATAAGGGTGAATTATTTCTAGTTCGTTGGGCCCATGCCACCTCGGGCAATCAAGGAAGAGATGCAACATATAGGTAGGCTTGTGGTAGAGGGGTGGGCTTAACCATACACACTAAAACCCCGATTATCCATGGATGTGAAACATGTGCTGCAGTTAAGCAAGCCAAGGGGTTAAAGCCTCTGTGGCATGGAGGATGATGGCTGAAACATAAATTTGGGGAGTGATGTCTCAGGTTTTAGCTTTTATATTTTTCAGATTCTATTCTGCTTTAGTGTGTAAGTCTAGGCTTTGTATTAGGGGATAGTAAGCTCTCTCCACAGAATAGTTAGACCAAGCAATTCCTTTTGTAGCTGGGGACCCAAGGACAGCCGATCCAGATCTCAGGCCCAAGAGCATAAACAGTGGTGGACCAAAGAGAGAAAACAAGAAGGATGGGACTTCATGGGCTAAAGCTGTAATTGGACAATTAGCTCCAATATGCTAATGAACCAAAACTTATAAAAGTGTGAGATGCCGTGACCTGTTGTCCATTTTTTTGGCCATTTTGGGTTGTGCTGCCCAAGGTGGATCTATTTGAGACCTCTGTCCCGATCCGACCCGGGGGGGGTACAGATGGCGGGGTTGATTTTTTAGGTGCAAAATAACCAGAAAGGCACAGAGGATTTACGGCAACAAATCAGATACAGTTTTATTGAAAATCGCAGCAGAATGGCGTTGGTGAAAGGGGGGAACCGGAGAGAAGAGGAAAAGACAAGGAAAAAGAGGGAGGAAGGAAA
>NW_005054767.1:90637-95155 GCF_000277835.1 Geospiza fortis | reverse complement strand
AAGAAGGTACAAGGGGGTCTGGTGGTACAGGGTCTTCTTGTCTTGATCCTTCGATGAAGAAACCCGCATCTTTGTTTATTTGTCACGATGGTTGAAGGCAGGCCAGGGGGGGTCTCCTTGTTGGAAAGGGGCCATATGCACAGTCCAAAGCCAGCCAGGCCGAGAGGCGGGGAGTCCAGATCCATTGTTTGGAATCAGGGGGCAGAATGTCCCATGAAGTTGATAGATAACTACCTATGGAGACAGGTAGCTAAGAGGCACATAACTTCTCCACCCTGCACTGGCTCAGCAGGTTTTTCGGTGGTCTTTTTGGCAATCGTGAGGCAGAAAAATGCAGGATTTCGGACAGACTCTCACAACCTCTTAATAAATACCTACTTTACTCTTTAGCTCCATCTAGTCTCTGTTCTAGGTCAGCCTTCACAAGGCATCAGGAGGCTTGGAAGACTGACTATATCACTCCCACAAATCTGCCAAGGCAAGCGCCAACATTGTTTGAAGCAACCACTTAATGCTAGAAACATATTCCATGCTCCAAGCCACTGCTCAGAATACTATCCTGGACCTTGAAAAGAAAGTCTTATGGAGCCTTGCACCCCAGAAAAAATTGAATCAGACAATAGGACTCATTTCTGAAACAACCTCATAGACTCTTAGGCAAAAGAGTATGACATTGAGTAGGTATATCACATTCCTTATGATGTACCAGCCTCCAGAAAAATTGAATGATTCAATGGCTTGTTAAGGTCTACACTGAGAGCAGTGGGTGGTAGGACCTCAAAACATTGGGATACACATTTAGCAAAACCCACCTGGTTAGTTAACACCAGGGAATCTGCTAATCGGACTGGCCCTGCCCAATCAAAATTTTTATATAATGTAGAAGAGTGGTACATGCGGTCATAGGAGGGAAACAGAAATCACAACTCGAGTCCTCTTGATCATGAGCCAAACAGCCTATTTTATTGTTCAGACCCTTTTTTTTATAGGGGGTTTGGATTTCCCTTGCCCAGACAGCTGATTGGATGGGTTCTCTGTCTGCCCAGATCTCTGGACAGTGGTGTACCTGCATCTAAGCTTGAACAGGGTTGGCTGAGGTCTTTGCTTGGGTTTGAATCCAACCTATACTCACCTTATCTGGGGACTTGTTTTCTTCTAGGTTGGTTGAATTTAGGGGCCAGCTTCAGATCAGCTGCAATGTGACAATTCACCCTTTTGGTTATATTTAAAAATGCAAAAGTGTTCTTTGTTATCTTCTGCAGGCACCTTGCAGATAAGACAACAAAGGCAGCATGATGACACAATTGATGAGATGAGCTGAATAAGGCTTTTTCACCCAACTCATCATGCCTAGTCTCTCACAGCTAGTGATGTACTTCAGCCTTCTCAAAACTCCCCAGAACAATTCCTGGGAAAGTTTATCTGTTTCTCCTGCTCTGACTAAACTGTCGCATCCACAAGACTGTGTCCTCTCAGTCTATCAGTTGCTGCCTGGAGAAAGAGACCAACCCCCACCTGACTACAACCACCTTTCAGGAAGTTGTAGAGAGTGATAAGGTCACCTCTGAGTCTCCTTTTCTCCAGGCTAAACAACCCCAGCTCCCTCAGTCGTTCTTCATAGGACTTGTGTTCCAAGCCCCTCACCAGCCTTGTCGCTCCTCTCTGGACGTGCTCAAGCGTCTCAATGTCCTTCCTAAACTGAGAGGCCTAGAACTGGACACAGTACTCAAGGTGTGGCCTCACCAGTGCTGAGTACAGGGGAAGAATGACCTCCCTGCTCCTGCTGGCCACACTATTCCTGATACAGGCCAGGATGCCGTTGGCCTTCTTGGCCACCAGGGCACACTGCTGGCTCATGTTCAGTCTGTTGTCGACCAGTACCCTCAGGTCCTTTTCCGCTTGGGCATTGTCCAGCCACACTGTCCCCAGCCTACAACGTTGCAGGGGGTATTGTGGCCAAAATGCAGGACTTGGCACTTGGACTTATTAAACTCCATCCCATTGGGCTCTGCCCATCCATCCAACTGTTCTAGGTCTCTCTGCAGAGCCCTTCTCCGTTCCAACAGATCAACACATGCCCCCAACTTGGTGTCATCTGCAAACTTACTAATGAAGGACTCAATACTCTCATCCATGTTGTCAGTTAAAATATTAAACAAAACTGGCCCCAGCACAGACCCCCGAGGGACACCACTGGTGACTGGTTACCAGCTGGATGCAGCACCATTCACCGCCACTCTCTGGGCCCGGCCATCCAGGAAGTTCTTAACCCAGCAAAGAGTGCTCCTGTCCAAGCCGTGGGCTGACAGTTTTTCCAGGAGTATGCTGTGGGGGACAGTGTCATGTCAAAGGCCTTGCTGAAGTCCAAATAGACAACATCAACAGCCTTTCCTGCATCCATCAGGTGGGTCACTTGGTCATAAAAGGAGACCAGGTTGGTCAAACATGACCTACCCCTCCTAAACCCATGCTGGCTGGGTCTGATACCCTGGCCATCCTGTAAGTGCTGCATGATGGCACTTAATAGAAATTGCTCCATTGTCTTACCTGGTACTGAGGTCAGGCTGACTGGTCTATAATTACTAGAATCCTCCTTCCTACCCTTCTTGTGAATGGGCATCACATTGACCAGCTTCCAGTCATCTGGAACCTCACCAATGAGCCAGGACTGTTGGTAAATGATGAAGACCAGTTTCACAAGCTCATCTGCCAGCTCCGTCATCACCCTGGGATGGATCCCATCTGGTCCCATAGATTTATGAACATTCAAGTGGCTCAGCAGTTCTCTGACTGCCTCCTCCTGAATAACAGGGGGACCATTCTGCTCCCTGATACCATCGACCAAGCCAAGAGGGCAGTTTTCCTGAAGGCAAGTCATCTTCCCACTAAAAACTGAGGCAAAAAAGGCATTAAGCACCTCTACCTTCTCCTCATCTGCAGTTACCAAGTTCCCTCCTGTATCTAATAAAGAGCAAAGACTGATCTTACCCTTCCTTTTATCGTTCATATATTTGCAAAAACATTTTTTATTATCCTTTACCGAAGTTGCCATTCTAAGTTCAAATTGAGCTTTGGCTTCCCTAATTTTCCTTCTACATGCTCTAGTAGTCCCCTTAAATATTTCCCGAGAGACCTGACCCTCCTTCCAAAGATGATACATCCTCTTTTTATTCTTAAGTTTCTCCAAGACCTCCTTGCCCATCCAGGCTGGGCGTTTGCCTCATTGCCTCGTCTTTCGGCACGCAGGGACAGTCTGTTCCTGTGCCCTCAAGATCTCTGTTTTGAATCACATCCACTTTTCCTGAACTCATTTACTTTTATGGACTGCTTCCCAAAAAACTTTGAATAAGCCTCCTAAATAGGCCAAAGTCTGCCCTCCGAAAGTCCAGTGCAAAAGTCTTATTAATGTTCCTCCTGACTTCACCAAATATTGAGAATTCTATAATCTCATGATCACTCTGGCCCAAGCGACCTCCAACCACCACATCTCCCACCAGTCCATCTCTATTTACAAACAACAGATCTAACATAGTTCCTCCCCTGGTGGGCTTACTCACCAGCTGCAACAAAAAATTGTCCTCCACACACTAAAAATTTCCTGGACTGCCTTTTTTCTGCTGTATTAAGTTCCCAGCAGATGTCCATCAGGTTGAAGTTGCCTAAAAGAACACGAGCTGATGATCCTGAAACATTCTCTGACAGCTTATAGAATAAGTTGTCCACCTCTTCTTCCTGGTTGGGTGGACGATAACAGACTCCCAGGAAGATATCAGCCTTGTTGGCCTTCCCCTTAAGTCTTACCCACAGACATTCAATTTCATCATCATTAGTTTCAACACCCATAGCATCAAAACTCTCCCTAATATAAAGGGCCACCCCACCACCTCTTCTCCCTTTCCTATCTCTTCTGAAGAGCTTGTAGCCATCTAATGCAGTGCTCCAGCTATGTGAGTCGTCCCACCATGTTTCTGTGATGGCGACTACATCATAGCTCTGCTGTTGCACCATGGCTTCCAGCTCTTCCTGTATCATTGGAGCCATGACGCTCACATCCAGAAGGTGTCAGTCATAACCACCAACATTACAATCTTTTTAGCTTAGTATGTCACAGGCTTAATGTTTAGAAGTTACAAAATTACAACTTAACATTACAAACAATAAACAATTCAACTCAAACCCATTTCAATTAAAACTACACATTTTTGTACACATTTTTTATGGTCAGAGATGTAGAAAGGCTTGGAGAGGCTGTGACAGGGTCCAGGACCGGGACCGGGGCTCGGCGCTGTTGTGCTAGGATTTCCTGGTTGTGGTCTGTTTCCGGGTGTGACATAGGCTTGGCATCTGGGCACCTGTAGTGACGTCTCATTGGGGCCTGCCCCCATTCAGCAACAGCAAGCAGGCATGGCCATCAGAGGCTGGATCCAGAGCAGAACCATGCCCTCTGGAGGTGCGGCCATGCTCCACGGAGGCATAGCTTCGGAGCTGGCCCACTCAGTCTCAGGAGGGGGCATTCCT
>NW_005054767.1:87489-90078 GCF_000277835.1 Geospiza fortis | reverse complement strand
CCCCCAGCCACTTGCCACGGCTTGGCTCCAGCCTAGGCTGCATAGTGCGGGGTGGCACGAATTATTTTGTTATACTGTCTGAGTCCCCTCTAGGGCCAAACAGATTGGGGCTCCAGGGGTTATTTTTTGGTTTTCCTCCCCCTCTCCCAGCTGACTTACACTTGTTGGCTAGAGGCGTAGAAAGGCTCGCAGGGGCTGGTGTTCTGCCACAAACATCTTTCTTTGTCTGGTCTGAGGGTGCTGAGTGGCACCTCTGATTCAACTGCAAATGCAATGAGTCACAGTGTTCCACAGCTGCAGGCTCTGGTGGTAGCTCAGGGGCTTGCGGCACGGGTGAAGCTGCGCACGATGCAGGGGAAGCTGACATTGAGGGCGTCAGCTCAGCAGCCACCGTGCAGAGGTATTTGGTGCTTACTGCTGCCACTAGGCAGTGCAGCTGTTGGTGGCCACGGGGGGTCCCGCCTTACCTTGCTGGAGTCTGAGGCTGCTGGCAGCTGCCCTGATGTGATGTCCCACGGTCCTGTGCACTGCCTGTGCCAGCTGGATTTCTCAGTTTCTCGGGCACGGATCGCCGTGATGGCTGCCTCGGTGCCTCCCAGGTTTATTGAGTCCTGACTGCAGATGCGGTGACATGCAGCAGTCCACAGTTTCGGGGGCCGGACCTGCCGACTTCTCTGCAATCTTGGGTGAGCGTTTTCTGTGCCATGTGCTCATCGCCATTTTGAGCGACTGGCACTGGTGTTTTAGTAGCTGCTTTTGCATTTTTCTTGGCTTCTAACTACTCCCGCCAGTCCAAAAAGAATTTCCATGATTTTTTTTAATGTTCATAGAGGCTTTTAAAGCTTGTTCTATAAGCTTCCGCAGTTTTATAACATAAAAAAGTCCATACTTGGAGGGAAGCCCACACTGCCATGTTCCCTGGTTTGTGCACAGAAAATGGCTGCGTCGAATCACATCGGGATCACCACATATAATGTGGAGGGGGTTGGGTCTGAGACAGAGACAACACACACTCAATGGTCCTTGTGACAAACAGCCTTGAGATTATATTATATTATATTATAGTCTTTTAGACTTCTTGAGCCCTGGCTTTGTTATGATACGGCATTCCGCATTTCTGGGTTTTGGCGTGCACAGTTCCGCACTGGTGCTTCCTGGATCTGGTGGGCTCACTAAAGGAAGTATCAGGTGCCAATGCTAGGGCAATTTTGGCCTCTGCCTCCATGTAGTTGGTGCAACATCTCTTCCCCTACTGACTGCCATCTGCACTCTGCCATCCTGAGCGGGTAGCTCCTGCACCATGTGGCGACCACCATCTTGGATGACCTGTGTCCAAAGCACATGGTGTCCACCAGTGAAATCTACTTGGATACTCTGAAAGGGTCATAAGGCTAATTCCTGCCCTCCTCAGCGGGCTCTCCTCATGACCTTTTTGTTTACTTTTTGGCATATTGCACACTTTTCAATTATTTGCTTAGCGCTTTCAGAAATTCCTATACAACCCTAATTTCTCAGAAACTGATCACTCAGTGTTTGGGTACCCCAGTGAGGTTTACCATGCATGCTTTTTAATATTTTCCTGGCCAGTGGTTTATTTAGTAACTGTCTCCCATCACCCACTTCCCTTCATTGTCTTTTTTTGCTCCTATTTGAAGGAGGTTCTTTTCCTCTGTTTTACTGAATACTGGTAGATCCTGATTTTCTCCTGTACAGGAGTCACTTCGCTGCTTTCTGGTTCAAAATATTTTTAACCGCATGTGGGGTGTGCACTTTTAATTTCCCCCCAAAAGTTAGTTTTCTGCTTTCTTCTACTAATAAGGCAGTGGAGGCTACCGCCTGCATACAGGTTGGCCACACCCTACTAACACGGTTTAACAATTTTGACGGATAAGTCACTGGTTTCTTGGATCCCTCCCATTCTTGGGCTAGGATTCTATGGGCTACCCCATTTTCCACATCTACAAATAGGTAAAAAGGTTTATCTAAAGCAGGAAGACTTAGAGCAGGGACACTAAATTTTTGTTTTAAACTTTCAAATCTCTGCTCATCTTCTTTTTCCCATGTAATCTCTTCTTTTACTAATTTTTCATACAGGAATTAAACAGATTGGGTGTACCCTTCTATCCATATTCTACAATATTCCAACAAACCCAAAAGTTCTCTGATTTCCTTTTTAGATTTTGGCTGGGACAGTGAGGTTGTTCCTGCAATCATTACAGGATTTAATTGCTGGCTCCCTTGGCTTATTAGATGCTCTAAGTATTTTATTTCATTCTCTACAAATTGGAGCTTTTCTTTCAATACCCAAAGACTCTGGTTTCCCAAAACCTTTAGTAATGATTTGGTGGATTCTCAGACTTTTTCCTCATCCTCCCCTGAGGGAAGTAAGTCATCAACATATTGAATAAGCTTTACCTCTGGTACTATGTTGGAGCCCTGGATGCTGAGAATTTTGGACTTTCTGTGTTGTTGAAGATTGCATGCAAGATGTTTTCCATTACCATCTGTATGGCTGATTACCTTGTCAAGTGAGCAGTTTGCCTTATCTCTCTCTTTGAGTGACCACATTCACACCTCCCTCGGGAGGGG
>NW_005054767.1:54814-86789 GCF_000277835.1 Geospiza fortis | reverse complement strand
TAAAAGACCTTGTAGAGATAGATACAAGGCCACTTTTGTAGCTTGTTAGTGAAATGTTGTAGGACTCACGACTTGTAAGACTGTAATATAGATAAGAATTAATAAACATCTGAGTCCAAACACGAAATACCATCTCAAGCGCTTTCAATCCGGACCCTGACCAAGGAAGAAAAAGATAAAATGCAACAGTACTATGGGAAAACGTTGCAGTATCTCTTCTAAGGCTTGTCCAAATAAGTTAGGGGATTCAGTAAATCCTTGGCGTAATTTAGTATGGGAGATAAGACAGAGAGGACAATGGAACGGATAAAGCAGCCTGATATCTTAGGCCTGATCAAGCAGAAATCATGGGAGAGACACACAGATAACAGCTCCCTGGTGTAGAAGTGACCAAGAAACATGTTGTGAAACTTTGTAATGATTACCAAGTAACTGATGTCATGAAGAATGTATAACCAATGGGAAATTGTTACCAAAAAGAGAATCCTATATTGAAGTGTCATACAAGTATACCCTATAGAAACCCTTTGTATTCTCAATAAAAATTGGCTTCTGATCCAGCTCAGTCATCCCCATCTCTCCATCGCTGATAATTTGGTCCATCTGAATTGTTGCTTTCTCCCTGTATCAGGATCTTCTCATTCAAAAGCAAATATATCTGTTTTCTTCTGTTAGGGGACAGGCCCAAAAGGCATCTGTGAGGTCTATCACACTAAACCACCAATGCGATGGGAGATTTTACTTAATAGTGTGTAGGGATCGGGTACCACTGGATATCGATCTACAGTTTGTTTATTTACTTTTCTCAGATCTTGGGCAAACCTGTATGTCCCATTTGATTTTCCCATTGGTAATATGAGGGTATTGTGGGGAGACATGCTTGGTTCTAAAGTTCCATCTTTAATCAATTCTTGAATTACTGTTTGTAACCCTCTTCTCCCTTCTAAAGAGAGTGGGTATTGCCATACTCGAATCAGGCAATCTGCATTAGTTATTTTGATTACTTGATTATTATTGATTACTATGTTTAATTTACCCCTATTTCCAGGCTTGGTCCAGACTACTTATTGAATTTGCTTTTCATCTTCCTCTTTTAACTGGAGGAGTTTGACTACCATTTTATCCCCTTCTGGAAGCACCCTGATGCCTAACTGTACTTGTAAATCACTCCCCAGAAAATTACATCCTGCCCCTGGTACAAATAAAACATCCTCCATTCCTATTTTGCTTGTTCTTTCAAATACTACATGTTTTATGAGTGGTTCTCTAAATCCTTCCCCTTTTGCCCCTACTACTTGAATTGTATTTTGGCTTTTCTCACATCCTGTTGGAATTTTACAAACACGTTTTCTCCACCCCTGTATCTACTAAAATTTCAAATTCCTCCTCCTGGGGATCTACTTTTAAAGTTATCAAGGGCTCCTGCTGATATTTTGCCCCCAGGAGATAGAGCCCCTGACACCACTATTTGTCTGTTTCTCGAACCTCCCTAAAAACATTCAGATCTTTTGGTCTCTGTGGGCATCTTTGCCTTAAGTGTCCAATTTCCTTGCAATAGTGACAGATTGGGTCCCAGTTCTTAAATTCCCCTTTTTCTTCTTTAGACCCTCTTTCCCAGGGAGTTCTATTCCCCTTAACCCCCTCCTGCTGCCCCTTGTTTTGGCCTGACTGGGGCCTCACCTCCTTGTAGAAGTGGATCTTTGCACGGTGGTTTCCTTTGGCAATAGCAGCTGCCATTACTTTAGCTTCTGCCTTTGCTTTCTCCTTATCTCTACATACATATACTTTTTGGGCTTCTTTTAACAGGTCATTCAACCCTCTGTCTTGCCAATCATCCAGTCTTTCTAGCTTTTTTCTTATATCTGGCCAAGCATGAGTGACGAAGGTTGTTTTTAATGAAACTTGTCCTGGTACTGTTTCAGGATCAATACCAGAGTATTTTCTCATATTTTCTCTTATCCTCTCTGTGAAAAATGCATACTATATGATTTGCTCTTCGCAAATATTATATGGAATACTATATGTGTTATGTTGGAAAGGTATGTTGTATTAATTTGTAGTACTGTATTAATCCTTTTAATGTAGTGTGGTAAATATAGTTTTAGGCTATAACATAAGATTAAAATAGAAACCATGCAATGTAAGATACTTTTTCTAACTAGCTCAAGGAAGATAATCAAGAAATTCTTCACACAGAGATAACAGCAACAAGACACCACAATCCCAAGAGAATTATTGCCTCCTTATTGGTAAGAACCAGACTTTGAGGAGCCAAACCATTGATTTACAAGATAAGCGGGGGAAGTTGACAATAACCAGAAAACACCCTTTGTTTGAAAAGAATATTTGCATCATGTATGAGATATATGAATATGCAATAGGCTATTGCTTTTAAATGAGGCATAGTAAAATTCCCCCCCCCAGAGTAAAAAGGGTAAAAGGTGCTTTTCTGTGTCAAGTTAAGGCCAAAGAGAAAAGCTGCTTCGATAAAAAAACAAGAAGATAAAGAGGAGACAGTGAAATGAAAACAGAGATGCCACGGGAACAGGACAGGGACACAAGAAATTCCTTCTGATAATGAAAATTAGCAGCAAAAGTCACTGCGAAATTCATAGAAATGAATATGTGTGAGCCTATTGTGAAATTGTATGCATATGCATTTGAAAGGGGGATAAAAGGAAGGGCTGGGGTTCGCAAAGTGCGCATGCCCTTTTAAAGAGAGCAGTCTCTGTCTCTCTGGCATGCGTCCAGTGCTGAGAATAAACATACCGGGCTTTATGACTTTTACAAAGTTGTAGAGATTTTTTTCTCTCTCCGCGCAACATAAGGGTTAATCCTTTGTTAGCAAGGTGTGCTTTTGCTTGGCAGAAAGAGCAAAATGAACCCAGATGTCTGTAATTCTTTGCTTTTTATTGTCCTTTATTATCCTAACTTTGATTGTCCAAATTCTTATTGGTCTAATTTTTATTACTATTTTAATAACTATTTTATTGCTATTAAACTTTTAAAATTTTTAAACCAGTGGTTGCCGTTTTTCACACTCTCTAACCATTCAATTGGAGTTTCTTCCTTCTTTCATTTTTCAGTGAATGCCTTGGAGGCATTCTGAGCTTTTGGCGCAGCTTCTTTAAGACTTCTGACTATTAAGATTCTGTAATCTCTCATATTGTGTCTTCCCCCGGGGGTATTGTGATCCCAGTTAGGTCTTTGTGTGGGCATATTCTGGTCCCCAGGGGGTCTGTTTGTGTTGCTGTTCGTTTGTTGTGGTTCGTTTGTGGTCCCTGGGGAGTCCCCAGGGGGGCACCTAAGCTGTAAGTTTGCTGGTAGCAGCAGGCAGGCAAGGAGACTCCATACGGCTTCTGAGGGTGCTAATTAGATGAGGGTTTATTGGGGGTCCCACCCCCGAGAGCAGCATGGTTTCTGAGGGAGAAGGGGGGAAGGAGGAGGGAGGGGGAGAGAGGGAGAGCCTAGAGACAAAAAGGGCCAAGAGCAAGCCTGGTCTCCCTCGCAGAGCTTAACAGGGAGATTCAAGGTGGGCGTGGAATAAGACTTGGGCCAATGGGATTACAGATACATGATACTTCAGGGGAGGATCACAGGCTTGGAATAAACTGTACATTTTCTAGGGGTAAGACAGAGCATACCATTTAACTAAAATGTAACACCACAATTCACCCTTTTTTCATTAGAAAGAAAAGATAAAAAGAAATATGACAATTAACAATTTAAAAAATGAAGCAGTAATTACACAGTTTTGCAGCATAAAAATAAATAGAATTGCAGTGAAGATTATGTTTTAAACAGTCCATTTGACTTGATGTTTGCTTTTGGTGGTAGGTATTGTTTAGTTCTGAAAGGGTGTTAAATACTTTGCAGCTGGCGGGGAGTAACTTTTTTTATTTTTCTTGTATAATTAGGGGATTGACAAAAGACAAGGTAGAGTTACTTTAACACAGCACAGAGATAAAATGAGCATTTAGTTGTAATAAACGGGTTATGTGGGTCCATATTGCAGATTTTAAACTAATTTAAAGCATGGGTGAGTGCTTAAAGGGCTTCAGCCTTTGGCACTAAGCTCATATGAGAGTTTTGGGATTGGCCTTTTCAGCGTGACTGGCCCAATGGTGTCTATCTTTTTCCAACTGGCTTTTTGGACCACCACAGCCCCCAGTTTTAGGCTATGGCATCGACTCCTGCTCCCCTTCTCAGGGACAGGAAATAACCTGGAGTGCCCCGGACTCCAGGCAGGTTTGCAGCCTCAGATTCTCACTCTATGATCTGAGCTTTCACCTTCCAACCAGTTTAACCCAGAAGACCCTCGGTTTTAGGTTGTTAAAAGAAAAACAAAAAGAAAAAAAAAAGAAATTTGGCTTCAGCTACTACCTCTACTCAGGGAGCATTCACCACAAAAACCGTCAAAATACTTTCCCAGACGCCATTTTAGGTTATCACTCACCCTCAGAACCTACTGAGGACAGCATAAACCCAACGGCGATTTTGATTCAGCAGTCTAATACTATCTGAACACTCCCTATTAAAGAAACAATTGGAAACTGCTTCTCGTTGGATCTACCCTTGTGACCTGACAGGCCCCTGCTTTCTAAAACTGAAAACAGGACAATCTGCGGTATGAACACACATTTAAACTAGAAAAGCATGATAACAAAAGCAGCTGCCTCAGACTCTCTCTCCGAGCTAGCTCTGCTATGGTTGGCCATTAATTACAAACAAGCACATGAAACCAATCACAGATGGACCTGTTGCATTCCACAGCAGCAGATAACCATTGTTTACATTTTGTTCCTGAAGCCTCTCAGCTTCTCAGGAAGAAAAAATCCCAAGAAAAGGATTTTCATAAAAAGATGTCTGCGACAAAACCCCTCTAAGATTTCCCAAGCTTAAAATCTTTCTCTTGTCACCCAAATACTTGTAAAACCCCAGCCATATAACAACACATAAACAAATTTCAAAGGCCCTACTACAAGGTTTTTACTTTTTGCCCTGTTATCAAGCAGACCTAATCAGTTTCCTCAGATCTCTCAGGCAGTGTTTTCAGCTCAGCAGCTTAACACTCCTATCAGCCTATCCATTCATGCCTCGAGGGTATACTGGGGTTTCAGATTCTCCTCATCTCGCCTTTTGCAGACTCTGCACCACCTTTTAACTGTCCCAACCTTCAATATAGTCAAGATTCCTACAGACAGTCAGACATGGGTCAAAAGCAGTATTACCTCGGAATCAGGATTTCTGTAGTCGAAATTACAGGCAATTCCTCCCGTCTTTGTTTTCTTAATTCCATGTTTTAACCTTAAAGTAACTAATCCTCCCCCATTCTGGGCTCTTACTCAGTTTCCAGCATCGCTTCATCCCTTCACTGGCCGTTCCCCTTGAGGGGAGATGAAAAGGCGGCTTATCAGGACCCCACAATCACCTCCCAGATCAGGGCCTTCCCGTCCTCGTCTCACACATACACTCCCGCATTTTTCACGATATACTCACTTGTCTAAGTTTTTCGTGCACAGATTTAGGAGTTGCCACTGCTTCTAAGGGAGTTTTCCTTCCCTTTCTCTTTTTGTCCCTTTTTATCCTACAGACCCAGGGTTAAACCTGCGTTCTCTCATAGCAGCAGGGAAAGCCCAGGAGAACCACTGTAATTAAGCAGGGCCCCCCCCTCCCGGTACCCCCCTAGCCACAGAGACTAGAGGTCCTGATCTCGGTGGGACCTCCAAATTTGTGAAAAACAGAGTTAACTCTTTAGAATTTTTAAAAGTTTAATAAAGGATAAAAGGGCAAATAATTAATCCAGCGCTGGGGTGCTTTTAGCGAACGGCCAAAGAGCACACTGGTAGCTTAAAATCATATTCTCTATATACAGTTCCATTGCTGGGGTTACATGCATATTCATTAGCTTATACACTATTCAAACATTCCTTTGAGTTTTTGATGTTCTAGGAACTCTTTTGTTTGTTTTCAACCTCTGACTTGCCTGCATAACATTTTGTAGATTAGGTCCACATATTTTATTTCTTCCTGAAGTTCCACCCTGTTGTTTCACACTCCCTGATAACAAGTAGATAATAAATCCTCTCTAGGGCTCTGTTTTCTCTCACCATTATCTTATGTCTTGCAGAGGCCGGTCTGCGGATGTGAGAAACAGCATAATTGTTTTACACCATTCTTTGAGTTTGTTATATAAAAGCATTTTTAACATTACATAGTCTCTATTTTAACACTTTGCTAAAGTCTAGAATATAGTATTATCACACTACTATTTATATAAACTATATGGTGCATACATAAACGAACAGATTATACTATACACAAAAGCAGTTAAAATGTAAGTATAAATTGTACTATATCAAAAATACTTGTGATTAATAAACAACATGCAAAAGCTAGCACATGAATGTGAAAGCCAATATTATACTGTCATTTTTCACATAACAGCTGCCCTCCCCCTTGGTTTCTCACCTGTCTTCTTTGCCTGCTCACCTGAAATGGCATCTGCTCCCCCGGTGGCTCTTCCCCACTTTCTGTGCTTGCTGGGTGTTCCAGTGGGTGGGTGCTCATGGCATCTTTACTGTCATCCCTGCATCCTGCTCGGCTTTCAACCACGCCAGTTTGAGACTAGATTCCAGGGCTCTATAATGTTCATAGCATCCATGACGGCATCTAAAGCCTGTTTTACAAGCCTCTGGGGTTTTATAGTGTCCATAGCAGCTTCTAGAGTCTGTTGCTTATACTTTATCTCCCGTTGAAGTAAAAAGGTTCATACCTTAACTACTGGGTTTTTCTCGGCTGAAATCCATCTTGCCATGTTTCCAGTGGGGTTTTTCTTCTATTTACAAGGGGTATTTACAAAGGAACCCAGATTTGGGCGGCTTTCCACTGCAAACAGCTCTCCATGCTGCACTGTTGCAGCTTTTTGCTGCTGGTTTGGCTGCTCTCCACACTCGCTTTGATTTTTTTCAGCTTTTTGCTGTTTTGCCGCTCTTTACGCACACTTTGTCTTTCTCCCCCCATTCTACTCACAGGATGGCTGCAGTCTTCACGTCGGGAATCACCAGATATTACACTGGGGGCTGTTGGTTGGAGACAGAGACGACACAGACTCACTGAGGGTCCTCAATAAACAGCCCAGAGTTTATTATGGTTGCCTTTCTTATAGGGGGTTTGAATTTCCCGGATTCAGATAGCCGATTGGTTGGGATTTCTCACCGCCCAGATCTCTGGCCAGTGGTGTATCTGCATCTAGGCTTGAACAGGGTTGGCTGAGGTCTCTGTTTGAATCCAGCCTATCCCCGCCTTATCCGGGGACCTGGTTTTGTTTCTAGTTTGGTCGAGTTTAGGGGAGCAGCTTCAGACAAGCTGCACTGTGACAGCACATAATCCTGGTGGAGTAAGCAGGAACTTCATTACTGTGCTATGCTACTGGTTTAAAAATTAGCTACCTTCTGCAGAGGCAGGCATTTTAGAGAATAACCCTCTAGTGGTGGCTTTTTAGGAAGAGGGGAACCAAAAATCACCCAATAGGAATAGATATAACTTAACTACATCACAGAGGTGCATAGTATTTACAAAACAAAATCAAAAAATATAGAATTTGTAAGAAAATATGACCTGGGGTGGGGTGGGAATTTATGTGCTTGATGGATTTGTTTTTGTTAGTTTGCCTTTTTCATAAAAAAACCCCAAAACTTTTCGTAAGTGAACCATTAATTCACATATGATATAACAATGTGCTACATATTGACTTACACATGTGATGCATTAGCTAGTAAGGCTTCCATCCTTAACTAAGAATTGTCAAAGGCATGTTTCTTTGCTAACTGTACACAATCCTTTGCATATTCTGTAACTGCTATATAATAGAGCCATGCCATTTCAGGATAACAAAATTCAGGAAATCCAACTAATCTCAGCTGAAATGTGATACACTGCAAGAATTCTAATTTCTCCCAAAGGAGAAACTTAGCTTTTCAAATGTATTATTTTCATTTGTATCCCCATTTCAAATCAAAGAAGCTGCCTGAATGTAGTGGCCAAGTGTGAGGACGACGGGTGGTTTCTGTGAGAAGCTGCCAGAAGCTTCCTCCATGTCCAACAGAGGCAATCCTTGGTAGCTCCAAAGACAGACGTGACGCTGGCCAAGGCTGGGCCAATTAGAAATGGCGGTAACACTTCCGTGTTAACATATTTAAAAAGAAGAAAAAAACCAAAACATTGTGGTGCAGTTGTAATTGTGGCTAGAGAAGAGTAGGGTGAGAATATGTGAAAGGAAAAACTCTGCAGACACCAAGGTCAGTGAACAAGGACGGGGAGGAGGTGCTCCAGGCACCAGAGCTGAGACTCTGCAGCCTGTGGTGAAGACCATGGTGAAGCAGGCTGTTCCCCTGCAGCCCATGGACATCCATGGGGATGCCTAGATCTACCCGCAGCCTGTGGAGGAGACCCACACTGGAGCAGGTGGATGCCTGGGAAGAGGCTGTGACCTTGCGGGAGGCCTGTGGAGAGAGGACCCCATGCCTGAGCAGCCTGTTCTTGAAGGACTGCACCTCGTGGAAAAGTGACCGACATTGCAGCAGTATGGGGAGGACCGTTGCCCATGGAATGGACTCACATTGCAGCGGTTCACAGAGATCTGTTGCTTGTGAGATGGACTTACGTTGGAAAAAATAATGAACTGTCTCCCATTGGAAGGACCCCACTCTGGAGCAGGGGAAGGGCTCTTCTCCCTGAGCAGTGAGAGAAACAATGTGTGATGGACTGACCATAACCCCCATTCCCTATCTCTCTGCACTACTGTGGTAGGAGGCAGAGCTGGAAGGAGAGAGAGGTGGGGGGAAGGTGTTTTTAAGGTTTTCTTTTACTTCTCATTATCCTTCTCTGATTTTGTAAGCAATAAATTCAATAGCTCTAATTTTAACCTGTTTTGCCCATGATGGTATTTGATGAGTGATCTCTCCTAGTCCTTATGTCAACCCATGAACCCTTCATTATATTTTCTCTCCCCTGTCCAGTTGTGGAGGGGAAGCATCCAGTCAGCATCAGATCAACTGAAAGCATGTAAAAGCAAACTTCCCTCTAAAATACTTAATTTTATTAGTGAAATGGTAGCAAGGACAAGTATGCAAAGAATTTCTTTGCTCTATGCTACTTACACATCATAAATAAGACAGTTGTTGTAAGACACAGTCCTTCACAGTCTTTCTATAAGCATACAAATTTGTCATTCTTTGATCAAAATAAGCTGCTTACCAATCAACAGCATGTGGCTTAAACATCACAAAAATGAGTATCTATACTTTACATGGTAAAGCATTTTCTATAGTCTTAAATGTACACAGTCTCAAGAACATAAAGTCCTATTAAAAAAGTGATTAGCATCTTACAATCAAACTGGGTTATTTTACATTCCCTGTAATATGCTTTTCTTTTTCGTTTTGTGATAAGAATTGCTTATGCAAAGGAAAATGAAAACAAATTGAAAGCAAATAGTCAATATGGTATTATTTTGTTTTAATTGAAGGAAATAACTTCCCATGAAGTAAGGCAAGTAATTTGATTGTATTAAGTTGTTGTAAAAATAATCTACTTGATTTTAGGTATAAATTTTAAAGGTATGACTCTTAAGAAATCTCACAATGATGAAACTGATTAAATTAATTCAGAGGGTACAAGCCATGTTACAGAATCATAGAATGCACTAGGCTGGAAAAGACCTTTGAGATCATCAAGTCCAACCTATGACCTAACCCAACAGCTCCTCATCAACAAAACCATGGCAGTGAGTGCCATGTCCTGTCTTTTTTTAAACATGTCCAGGGATAGTGACTCCACCACCTCCCCAGGCAGACAACTCCAGTGTGCAATCACTCTTTCAGTGAAGAATTTTTTTCTAATGTCTAACTTAAACTTCCCTTGGCACAGCTTAAGACTGTGTCCTCTTGTTCTGACAGTGATTGCCTGGGAGAAGAGACTGACCTCCACCTGACTACAGCCACCTTTCAGGTAGTTGTAGAGTGTGATAAGGTCTCCCCTGAGCCTCCTTTTTTGACAGGCTAAACAACCCCAGCTCCCTTAGCTGTTCTTCATAGGGCTTGTGTTCCAAGCCCTTCACCAGCCTCGTTGCCCTCCGCTGGATGTGTTCAAGTGTCTCAGCATCCTTCCTAAACTGAGGGGCCCAGAACTGGACACAATACTCAAAGTACTCAAGTACTCAGTGTTTTAGCTTGACAAAAATATTTGGTTTGTCATTCTCTTCTTACATGCTTTTACTTTAAAGAATTAAGAAAAGAATCTCTACTGTATAACTCCTGTGTAAATTAGAACATTTTCCAAAATTATTTATCCCCTCAGCTTTGCGTATGATTCCTTGTTGATCACCCAACAGGTATCAGAGATGACAATGGAGAGGTAACAATTAAGGCCATCCAAATCTAGATTAAATGTCTAAAGGACTGTCTTTGATGCAGGTGATCAGAAAATGCTTTGTATTCAGCTACTGTTTTTGTACAGTGGTGGTACCCAAAATGCATCTTTGCTTTTACCTATAAATCTCTTCTAGTAATTAAAAAAAAATTAAAATGGAGTTTTAGTATTTTAACAAGTGAATCAAAAAATCCTTCTGAGAAATTACTTGCTTTCTTGTCTACAGTATTGTGGTGGCAAATAGCAATAGAAATAATGTAAGATTTAGATGAAAATAAGTAATAGCACAAACATTTCTTGAAAATACCACATTATTTTAAGAAGGCACTAAAGCTTCTGCTTGTGGTCCCATAGTTTTTTAAACAAGTAAGAAAAAAAAATTTCATAATGGCACCAGTACTATTTGCAGCTGAACAGACACACTGCCGTACAACTCAAAACAAAGCTGTAAGTTATCATAATATCATATAAATGTACTTACATCTGGAAGGAGAAAAATAAACAAAAAAACAAAACAACCCCAAAATAACCCAGTAAGCTAACTTATTATCTATAACATAGCCATGTTCCTTTTTGGAACAGAAAAGTATCATGCATTGTTCAAGTACTTTAAAAGAAATCATTATTTTAAGCATAACAGTAAGAAATTGTTTTAAATAAAATCCAAGAATCTCAAGAAGTAAGCAAATGAAAAACAAACTAGTCAGTGAGCATTTAACATAAGAACCATAAAACTGTGTTTATGTTTAAAAATAATTTTCATTTATAACAGAAGAAAATGTGTACATTTATGCACCATTTTGAAGCACATCAAACAGTACACATTGAAGGTTTTGTAGATTTTTAACCTGAAAAGTAAGTCAATACAAAATACATCAACAATCAGAACTTTAAACAATCTTCGATGCATATATTCAGCTTTTTTTTTGATAGTACATGTTTACATCTTTCAGTTTCTACTTATTTGTAACAGAAAATGGCAAAACTTAACATACATCATTTTACAAGTAAGTACAGCCATCATGGAGACCCATGGATTTTCAGACATGAATAGTTCTGATGTCATCTGCCTTTTCAGGGTATAACTACTGGTCTGTGCTCTCTTGCTTTACAGCAAGAAATAGACAAAACTGTCACTAGAATTGGAAGAGCTACTAGTACTATTACCATGTTCAGGTTGATTACGTTGATATTTTTTTCCTTGTTCTGGGAAATAAAAAGTTTCAGATTTCATCCCTTAGTTGAATCAGTGGTCCATTTTTTGCTTTAAACCTCTTCCATTTTAATTGAATGGTTTTCGTCATTTGGTTGATAGTTCCCATTCTGTTGTAGTTGGACTTCACCAATCCTTTCTGTATCTCTATTGCCTACTTCCTTGTGAGTTTCTGAATTCTGATCCTCTTCAGTGTGATCTTTGTCCTACCAAAGATAAAATCATTAAAAAAACCAAATTGTCTTAGCATTACAAGATACGACTTCCAACCAATTACTGATATTTTGAATGCCTCAATTTTTACACGCCTTGTTTCAGCAATTTTCAGAATAGAGGTATCAGGTGTTTTTAAAATTTTTAAATTAAAACATTCTTTTAAAGTCTTTTTTTTTTGTAATTGGATGAAGTTAGGCACTCATAATAACCTGTCACCCAATAAATCATTGCCATAAAGTGATCTGTCATTATGATCAATATTCAGGTAATACAGAACAAGCAGTATCATGGCACCTATGAGAAAAAGCTCCAGAAATCAAGACTTTAACATATGTTAAAAGTAAAACAGAATTGCAATTTTTCTTTTATATTTTTTGTCAGGTAAATTTTAAGAGAGTTCTTGGGTAAGACAATTACTTAAGCATGTGGACAGAGTCACCTAAATCAGCTGTTTTATAACAGTTGAATAATTCTGAGTACCACAAATTACTCTTTAGAAGCATGCTGGGTTTTTAATGATAAATTAAACATTTGAAGATGTTTCTTTTCTTAATCACATCACCTTCTATTTTGCAAGGGAAAAATCCCATACTACTCTTTCCTTAAATCTTCAGTTTTATTCCTGCAGAGTCAAATATGCAGTCCAGGACCAAAGCAACCAGGGAGAGGCTGAACTGCAGAATGAAAGTTTATTAAAAATCTTTTCAGATCAAAAGCCTGTGCTGGTTTTGGCTGGGATAGAGCTAATTTTCTTCATAGGAATTAAAAGATGGGGGAAGGAGGAGGAGGGGGGGCATTCTGAGCAATGGTGTTTGTCTTCCCAAGTAACTGCTACACGTGATAAGGCCCTGCTCTCCTGGAGATGGCTGAATACCTGCCTGTGTATGAGAAGCAGTACATTAATTCCTTGGTTTGCTTTGCTTGTGTGAGCAGCATTTGCTTTCCCTATTAAACTGCCTTAATCTCAACCCACAAGTTGTCTCCCTTTTAGTCTTCTGGTTTTCTCCCTCATCTCATCAAGGAGGAGTGGGTGAGAGCAACAGTGTGGCGCTTAGTTGTTGGTCAGGGTTAAACCACAACAGACAAACTAACCCTGAACCCTGCTGCTTAGTTATACAATCTCCTTTATGCCTGCCCATACAGATAGGCAGCCAGTCAACTCCTAACATATGTCACAGAACAGAAAAGAGAAAGAAACCGAAACAAAGTGTTTCAGTAACCTATTCACACAAGCTCCATCAAGTGGCAATACTTTGATAAAGAAAATGGGGGAAAAGAAGGGTGGGGAAAAGAAGGGTGAGGGAAAGAAAGATGAAGAAGGGAGGAAATTCCAATAATTGTTCCACTTGTAGCACTCCACTGTTTATCACCTGGTCACACAGCTTACCTTCAAAGTAGTGGTGCTTTTGTCAGATTTCTCCTTTCCCTCTTTTACTTTACTAATTTTTTTCTTGAAGTGTTCCCTTTCTTTTCTTTCATTATTTGTATCTCTTTCTCTTTTTTTCTCTTTCTTGTTTCTGTTTAAGAAAAATTTTACTCAAATCAGAATTTGATCCCACAGCAACAAATGTACTACCAATGCATACTCTGACTGTACTGTACAGCAAATTGTACAATAACTATGAATGTTGGTATCCTGGTCTGCTTTCTTTCAGAAAGGTTCAGTCACTTTCAAACATAACAAAAATCCCTTCACAAAGACAAGGGAAAAGAGCTAAAGAATGCACGTGTCCAGTATACATGGTATTTGCAAAGAGCTAACAGATTAAAAACTCTCCAGTTGAAAGCATACCAAAGATCAGATCCATAAAGGGCTTTTTGGTCTGTTTTAACTTAGAACTGAATCATACTGACCAATTTAAATTATCTGAGATGACTAATGAAAAGGCAGTAAATCAATGAAAATACTTCCCAAATTGTTTTCAATATATTTATCTGCATCCACTTTTGAGTGTTCTGCTTATTGAAAAATAGACCTTTTCCTTAGGAATGAAAATTACTAAAGAGCTTTTTCCAAATTAAAAAAACCAAAAACCAGAAGAAACACAAATTGAGTTAGCTTATTTCATAACAGTTATCTCTATATCATATTTCAGTTTAAAAAAAAATACTACAACTTTTTTCTCCTTTACTGCTCATTAACTTTTATGTTTATAGCAAACTGACCTTCTCGGAGAAGGAGTTTGTGAAGACTTTTTTTTGGTTGGTTTAGGAGACTTGGAGATACTTCTACTCTTCCTTTTACGTCTTTCTCTGGAGGACCAAGAAATTCAAGATCACCAAAGAAGAAAAATAATAAACTCAGCAACTAAATAAAACCAGAAAGCTCTTAAAATGATCTGACAGAACTAAATAAATATTCCTGAATATAACATTATCTATGACTAATAGTATATGAACCATATAAACAAAAAAAAAAAAAACAAAACACCAACAAACATGTTTCAGTGTGATAGGAAAGGAGAGAAAGGAAGTGAGAAGTAGGAAAAAAAAGTTGTGTCCTTCCTTTCAGATTTTAGTTTTATGCTTATCCTTACATGCTTGTACTTGTATGTGATAACAATGGAAACACACTGTATTCACTAATCCTGTACTAAGTTTCTTCAGTCAGGAAAAGAATACAATTGAATGAAAAGAGAAATTAAGACAAAAGGCATAAACTTGAGCAATACAGACTTCAAAAATTAACATTGCAAGATTAAGATCACTAGAATTCCAGTTCAGTATGACTGACATTTAATTCTTGAATATATAAGCTAGCATTCATATTGGTTTAGTAGCAAGCAGTGCAAAATGAATCTCAAGCTGTTGTCAAAATCAAAATGAAAATGTTAATATCAATTGTTTTCCTAGCAGTCCATGCTCAGCAAACCTATGCATTATTCTATAACACACTGAAGAGCTCTTAGTATTTTACAAAACAGCTGTTTTATACAGATGTCTGAAATTTGATGAAGTTGCTGTTATGGAGTCTGATCTCAAATAGAGCAGAACATTAAATAACTGGTTGCAAACATACTGAGGCACATGTTAAAATAAAGTAAAAATTTATCAAGTAAAAGCTTCATTTAACATAAACATACTACCTATCTGTCAAAGATGACTCTTTCCTATCACCTCTTCATAAGGCAGGAAAAGCAGACAGGAAGAACCAACAAAGACAACAGGGAAGTTAAAAACTAATTGTCAGGGCATTTTAAGACACAAGTTACACTTATGCATACCAGCTTTTGCAATTCCCATTTGTGAGAGTCTGTCCGAATTTTCCCTCATCTGCCTCACGATCATCATTTGGGGACCACTGAAGAGAAGACCCCCCTGTCTTCTCTGTAGGAGAAAGTCACACACGCCACAGGCCCGAGACCTGAGAACCTGAGAGCACAGTGCTAAGCTATTGTTCACAGGTGTTGTTTGCTGTATGCTACACTGAGCCCAAAGAAGGGGGCACCGTGCCCTTTTTGCAACAATAGCCTTGGAAGCTGTCCCACCTCTCGGCCTGGCTGGACTTCTCTTGAGTTCTGGGTGGTCCCCTGCAGAAGACCCCTCTCACTCGTTTGCAACCACCGTGACAGACAAACTGAGATGTAAGAAGCCTCTCCATCAAGGACTGAGACATGGAACCTCTATGTGAAAAGGCCCCTCTCCTCCTTCCAAGGACTGGGACTGAAACCCCTAACCCGGGGGAGGTGTGTGGGGGGAGGCAAGCTGACCAAAGCGAGATGTTTGCCTGCAGGTTGTGACCACTGGACCACGAAAACAATGGCTCTTATTTACTGCTGAGAACATGGACTACCTGTTACATCTATTCCTTATTGTATCTGTTTCCCCCCCACTCACAATTTTCAATAGAATTATCATATTAAAAACCTCTGAGTTAGCTAGAGATTTTGAGATCTCCCCGATGTAACAGGCGGATCCTCGACTAGACTGGACCAAAAGACTTCGTCTCTACGTTTGGTAGCCTCTTTCTCTCTCTCTTTTCTCTCTCTCTCTATCTTTTTCTCTCCCTTAATCCCTCTATCGCATTTTGCTGTGGTCATTCAATAAAGGTGCATTTGTTTTGATTATCACTGCAAACCCCCTTGTACCGTGTCAGTTCTTTTTGCACCCTGAGATCAATCCACGAACCATCACGAACCCCGTTCGTACAGACGGATCGTGACACCACTGATTTTCTTTAATATTTAGGAAGGCCAAGAAAACAATAGTTATTAGATAAATTACAAAAGCATAAATTAAGATATACCTAGTATCACTATTTGGATTCATACTGACAGTATCATCTAGCTTGATCTCCTGATGCTGCACAGGACAAAAGTTCATAACTATTTTTTTCAGCAAGTTCTTAAGTTTGATTAAATTTTTGGTAAACAAAGATATAAAGTGGCCTCAAAATCATGGAAAGAACTTCCACAATCATTGATCAGCTGTTCGCTGGTTAACATGCACCTCATTTTGAACATCCTTACATTTATCATCACCTTTTTTCAAATGGGGACATTGGAAATTAATATATTGTTCTGACAGTGTTCCCACTTGGTCTACATTGAGCACATACCCTTTATTTTGTTTTCCTGCATACATATCTGTGAGCAACCAAGTAAGCACCCTAGTAATTATGTTTCAACTAGAAACTGTTTATTCATTGAATCTAATTTTCAGTTTCTGCTTTTCGTATTTCAAGTTAAAGAACTACAGCTGTGTCTGACACCATTCCTACCTCTATGCTACATTTGTCTACAAAAAGATTTTTGTGCGCCTGTTTTTATTCACACTCTTAAGGAACACTAATACAGCAAAAATGAAGGAAAAATAGTTCAAAAAATTTGATACTGACTTTGTGACTCTAAATCATACACAGAACTAACATTCTTGTCTCAAAGGAAAAATTCCACAGGGTAATGACAGGAGCCAACTTCCTGTTGATTTAAATAAAGTTCACTAGAAATCACACCAAGATTTGCCTAAGACCAACATTAGGTCTAGCGGTGCTAGAATTTTTTGAATTCTGAGACAGACAGAAGCTCTAAGACAGAGACATTTCACAACACCTATCTCCAACTAGTAGAACTTGGAAGAATGATGGTAGTGTGGAATAAGACCCCCTCTACTCCACTCTCGTGAGTGTTGAGTAATACATTCTGTGCAGGTAGTTCAGTGTGCAGATGCAGTGCGAGCTGCAGATTAAACTCTGGGTGGTGGGAAACAGCGTGAGCCCCAGGAAGAGGCTGTGAACTGGCACTGACCTTTTGCACAACAAAGGGCACAGGGACCTGTAGCACCAGCCAGGTGATCGGACACTCAGAGACACAGCAGGAGCTGAGGACTCAGGAGGAAGACCCCAGACTACTGTGCAGATAGACTGGAAGGATATAAAAGCCCAGGGATTCTGTTGTTCAGGATCCCTCCTTGAAGGCACCAGCTTGAGCTGTTTCTGTGTTACTGCACCATGAATAAATTAAGGAATCAGATGTCTGAGACTGCTATGGGAAACCTGGGGTTGAGCTGGTAACAAAATCATATGAGAGTGAGGTGTGTAAAAAACACACAAATCTTGCTTATCAACAACCTGGACAAAGGGATAGAATGTACCCTCAGTAAGTTTGCTGATAATACTAAACTGGGGGGAGTGGCTGATACACCTGAAGGCTGTGTTGCCATTCATCAGGACCTTGATAGGCTGGAGAGTTGGGCAGACAGAAACCTAATGAGGTTCAACAAGACTAAGTGTAGGGTCCTGTACCTGGGGAGGAATAACTCCAAGGACCAGTATAGGCTGGGGCTGACCTACTAGAGAGCAGCTCTGTGGAGAAGGACCTGGAAGTCTTGGTGCATGACAAGTTGACCATGAGCAAGCAGTGTGCCCTTGTGGCCAGGAGGGCCCATGATATGCTGGGGTGCATTGGGAAGAGTGTGGTCAGCAGGTTGAGGGAGGTAATCCTCCCCCTCTATTTGGCCCTACTGAGGCTGATAATGGGACCCTGGAAAATGCTAAAGATAGATTCTGAAAATGTTAGGCTTTGTGTTTTCTCAGATCACTGCACCTGCATAAGCAGTATGATAAATGATATAATTGTTAGATGTGATGATTGTTTAGTAATTAAATATAATTATTATATAATCATAGGAAGAATCATGAGAAACTATGTTGGAAACTTAAGGGGGGCTATGCTTAGCTGAAATCTATGTATACAATAGAACAATACAAGTTTAATAATTAACATGAAAGTTATATAACGATAGAATATAAAAGCATGTTGACCTCGAATGTATGGCAGAGTCAGATTTGAGGTGAAAACACCCCGATTCCCAGAGCTCTTAATAAAAGCACCAGCATATAATCGCTTATGTGATTATGTGTTTCTGAATGCTAACAAGGCCACATCTGGAGTTGTGTGTCCAGTTCTGGGCTCCTCAGTACAAGAAAGACAAGGAGTTACTGGAGAGGGTTCAGTGGAGGGACACTAAGATGATGGGGGGGTCTGGAACATCTCTCTTATGTGGAAACACTGTGGGAGATGGGCCTCTTTAGTCTAGAGAAGGCTCAGAGAGGATATCATCACTACATATAAATATCTCAAAGGTGGGTGCCAAGAGAATGGTGCCAGACTCTTTTCAGTGGTGCCCAGTGACAGAACCAGGAGCAATGGCCATGAACTAAAACACAAATAGTTCCATCTCAACATGAGGAAGAACTTCTTTACGTTGTGGGTGGCAGAGCACTGGAACAGGTTGCCCAGGGAGGTTGTGGATTCTCCCTCTCAGGAGACATTCAAAACTCACCTGGACGCATTTCTGTGTAACCTGCTCTAGGTGACACTGTGTTCCAGTGCAGTCTATATCAATTCACAGCAGATTGTGGGGCTGTGTTTCCACCCCTGGGGCAGTTGGTTCCAGGTGTATTGGATTCCCCTCCAAGTGAAAGCAAACTGTGGCCTGCACTCTGCCGCCAAAGGGATTGAGAAAAATGCATTAGTGATATCAGTTGTGGCACCATTTGGCTGCTTTTTATTCCAGCTCATATTGAAGTTCAAACATGTCTGGAACAGCAGCACTCAGAGGTGGTGTGACTTCATTCAGGCCACAATACTCCACTATCAGCCTCCATTCCACATTAAACTTTCACACTGGCCATATGGGGCTGTTAATGGGTGAGTGGGTCCTACTGATCACTCCTTGGCTCTGGGTGGGAGTTTAAGAGTCTCGGTTGGTGCAATATTGCCGCTGATGCACTGTCCTGGTAGCAATTGGTATTTGCTCATCTTCAACCTGCAGCAATCCCATGATGAAGGGATCTTCGGAGAGGTCAGGCAGGGTGGATAACTGTTTGATTTTTCTGTATTTACAGCTATACCAAAAGCCCATTGATACCCTTTTGGATCCTTGAAGCACCTTCTCCTGAGGTAGTCAATGCCAAAGATACAAGGTGCCTCTGGGCCAGTCACAATGGTATGCTTTTCCCATTTGTCCTGTTAAACTCACCTCAGCCTCTAATACAGACAACTCCTGGCCTCCTCCTGTCACTCCAGAGATGCAGATGGATTCCACACTGTTCTGCCTTGATGGCATCAGTGTGCACTGTGCACCGGTATCTACTAAAGCTTTATACTTCTGGGGATCTGATGTGCCAGGCCATTAAATACACACAGTCCAGTATACCCGGTCATCCCTTTCCTCCTCCTGGCTGAAGGCAGGGACCCTCTGTTCCTGGTCAGAGTATTCACTGTCTGACCTTTGGGATGCCAGATCAGAAGTGTCCTCACCAGGGTTAATGGAAGTGATTTCAGTTCTCTAATGTCTGGGAGATCGCTGATTGCTTTCTTGTGTCTCTGCAGTAATGACACGGAGTCAATTTGGATGACCCTTTCTTAACAGCTCTCTTCCCTCTCAGTTCACAGACATGGCCTTCCAGTTTAAAGGTGGGTTCACCATCCCACTTCCTCATGCCCTCTCTCTGGTCACACAGAAAGAACCAGAGTTCGCCACATTGCCTGAGCTTGGGACTTCTCTCTGACCAGAGCAGGAGAGGACCAATCTCTTGGGCTGCCCCTAAAAGCTGGGGTGCTGGCTTGTAGGGATGAGGAAGTATCCAGTGTTTCTTCTACATTTCAGAGCCAGGAAGATGCCATCTCTACAGTTGGTGTATCCATTTGTGGATAATACAATGATACCAAGCTGCTGGAATATGATGCAGGGGTGCTTTCAACCACCTTCCTCCACATGGACATTGTGCAAGGGACATCCTCTGGATCTTTAGGGACTCTGTCACTTTTTAGATCACTATAGATGGTTTCCAGCACTGCTACTTCTCTTAAGTACTGGATACCTTTGTCTGTAGCGGTCCACTTGGCTGGGGAGCTCACAAGATCTTCCTTAAATTGATATCTTGCCCTCATGCTTGAGACAAGCCATTTCCAGAGTCTGCAAATTGCTCCTTCCTTTCCAGTTCCTCTTTCAGTTTTCTGATCCTTAGGAAGGCATCCCAGCTGTTGGGCTTCATGACCTTCTACTGACTGTTGGCCCCATTATCTCAGCACAAAAGCAGCCAGGCAGAAATACGCTCACCTTGCCGGCGACTGTAATCTTTTTGCAAGTCTCAAAGTTCTGATGAGGCCAGGAACCAAGTTGTGGAGACCCTGGGGGGCATCCCCTGGGTTGGAGGGACACAAGAAGCTTCCCTCAAAGCTGTTCAGCCCCACTGGCTCCTTTCCCTGTTCCTATGTCCCTGAGCCATTCCCTCCCTATTCCCTGATTGGCCCTCATCTTTGTACTGCCCCGAGACCAGGTTCACCCCCTACCCCCTGGGGATTGAGTAACCTAGACCATATACACGTGTGGGCTTTGGGAACTCTGAACATCTCACTGCGCGGCTGAATTAAACATCTGTGAATATTATGCAAGGGCCTTTTTACTTCTTTACCCTGGACTTAACTAGCAGCAATTCAGGCTGCAACACCAAGTAACTTCAGTTTCCCGTTTGATTTGCCTCACTCCTTTCAATTTCTTTGTTGAAGGGCCTGCCTCTTGATCTAATCCCTCCTTTCCTACTGTTACTTCCTCTTCTTCCTCCCTTACTAATTGGTAGTATGAGCCTGCAACTTGCCTTGTCCATTTTTTTGTTTTCACTACAGGGCCAATTACTGTAGTTGCTGTAGTTTGAGTCCCTGTCTCAGCCATAGTGTCCTCAAATGCAGTTTGGATTCCTGCATCAACTATAGTCCTGTGAGAGTATTGAACAGTGGCTCAGTAGGTACAGGCCAGGCTCTAGTACAGGGCAAGAAGCTGCTGGTTTTCATGGGGGTAAACAAGGCACCCTTCTATCAGTTGACAGGTCAGTTTATTAGGGTTGTTTACCTGTTTGGGTGTAAAGTCCCAGGCAATGGGAGGTGATAACTACCCTAGGAACCTGATCAAATTTTTCCACAGGGCAGATTTTCAATAGCTCTTCACATAAAGGTTGTTTTCTCTTATACCAGGATGATGACAGATTGTATGAATTCCATAGTGAACCAACAGTATTAGCTAATATTATTAATAGTATTAAACAGCTTACATAAGGATGAGCAAAGACCATGGAAGTCTGCAGTACAAAATCATTCACATCCACCCTGGGCAGGGAGAAGGAGCTGTATTCACTCATCATTGTTTGTCTTAACATGTTCCCAAATTTAGCAAAACAGAGTGATAAGCAGCGCAGCTGACAAACACTGTGTCCCGCATAGGAGCTTACTACTTGAAAACTACTATTTACCATTTACTATAGCATGCAATATATATATGTATAACTGCCTTTATCTTATCCCACATTTGGGCGCTGAAAGGACTGTAGTGGTTTGACCTTGGCTGGGTGCCAGGTGTCCAGTAAGCTGCTTTATCACTCCCCAGTGGAACAAGGGAGAGAATAACATGGAAAACAACTAGTAAGTTAAGGCAGTTTACTAAAGCAAAGGAAAAAAAACAAGCAAAAGTTTGTGCATGCATAGGCAAAGGAGAAAGTTAATCTCTACTTCTCATCAGCGAGTGATGTTCAGACACTTCCCGGGAAGCAGGGCTTCAGCATGTGTAGTGGTTGCTCTGGAAGGCAAACATAGAATAACAAATCCCCCCTGTTCCTCCTCTCTCCCTTAGCTTTTATATCTGAGCTGACATCATATGGTATGTAATATCCCTTTGGTTAATTTGGGTCAGCTGACCTGGTTGTGTCCCCTCCCAGGATCTTGCCTGCTCCCAGCCCCTTGATGGGGGGAAGGAATGTTAGAGGGATAGTGCTTCTCAGCAGTAGCCAAAACACTGGTGTGTTATCAATACACTTCCAGCTACCAATGCTAAGCACATCACTGTGAGGGCTGCTAAGGAAAAATGAACTCTATCTCAGTCAGATCCAATACAACCTGCTTTGGCAGAAGGGTTGGACTAGATAATCTCCCGAGATCCCTTCTAGCCCTAACAAGTCTGTGATTTTGTGTAGGGAGTCAAGTGGGGCATCCACAGGCATTTGTTATATTAGATATGGAGCCACTGGTCACAATGTTGCTTGGTCTGTTCATGTGGTTGTGGTACCTCAGCTGTGGAAAGACTGTCCAAGACAGCAGACAGATTTGAAAGACTCAAGAGAGTTAGAGAGGAAATGTCCCATGCCCCACCAGTATGGACCACAGTGTGCTATTGAGAGCAAGCACCCCCCTGCTTGAGAGAGAGGGTACACACCACAAGGTAACCTGTGGTTTTATCTGTGTGCCCATGGAGAGGACATGAGGAAATGGGATGGAAAACCCACCTCTGTCCTAGCAACACATGTACATGAGTTGAGAGGAAGGACAACCACTGCAGGAAATTCTTTAAGGATAAATGTCACTCTAGTTTCCAGTGAGCAAGTCCTCAGACAGAATAGAAGGGATGATGTTACTTCTGATACTCTTGAAGGGACCTCCAAGTCATCTTTACCATAAGTGAGCAATGAGTACTATGACCAGAACTAGAGGCGCCTTGCCTCCAGCCAGGTGGAGGAAAGGGACAATCGGATCTATTAGACTGTGAGCATCTGATGGCCTTGCACATCAGACCCACAGGAGTATAAGGCATTAGTTGACATTGGTGCACAGTGTACCCTGATGCCATCAAAATATTTAGGGGCAGAATCCATCTCTATTTCTAGGGTGACAGGGGGATCCCAACAGCTGACTGTACTGGAAGCTGAAGTGAGCTTGACACAGAGCAAATGGCAAAAATACCCCATTGTGACTGGTCCAGAGGCCCCATGCATCCCTCACACAGATTACCTGAGGAGAGAGTATTTCAAGGACCCAAAAGGGCATCACTGTGATTTTGGGATAGATGCTGTGGAGACAGTGGAAATTAAACAGCTGAATACCTTGCCTAGTCTCTCATAGAACCCTTCTGCTGTGGAACTGATGAGGGTTGAAGAACAACAGGTACTGATCCCTACCACAACAGTGCACCGTCAGCAATACTGCACTAACTGGGACTCCATGGCCCCTGTCTGTGAGATGATTTGTGAACTGGAGACCCAGGGAGTTGTCAGCAAGACTCACTCACCCTTTAATAGTCCTCTATGGCCAGTGCATAAGTCCAATGGAGAGTGAAGACTGACACACTATTGTGGCCTGAACAAAGTCACACCACTGCTGAGTGCTGCTGTGCCGGGCATACTGGAACTTCAGTCTAAACTGGAGTCCAAGGCAGCAAAGTGGTGCCACCATCAACATTACTAATGTGCTTCTCTCCATTACTCTGGCAGCAGAGTGCAGGCCACAGTTTGCATTTACCTGGAAGGGTGTCCAGTACACCTGAAATCAATTGCCCCAGGGGTGGAAACACAGCCCTTCCATTTGCCATGGACTGATCCAGACTGCACTAGAAAAGGGTGAGGCTCCAGAACACTTGTAACACGATGATATCATCATGTGGGGCAACACAGCAGAAGAAGTTTTTGAGAAAGGGGAGAAGATATTCCAGATTCTGCTGAAGTCCAGTTTTGCCATAAAGCAGAGTAAGGCCAAGGGACCTGCTCAGGAAATTCAGTTTTAAGGAATAAAATGGTAAGATGGACATCATCAGACTCCAATGGATGTGGTCAACAAAATAGCAGCTATGTTCCCACCAACCAGCAAGAAGGAAACACAAGCTTTCCTAGTCACTGTGGGTTTTTGGAGGATGCATATTTCAGAATACGGTCAGACTGTAAGTCCTCTCTACCTTCTGATAAGTTGGGTGCTAAACAACAAGAAGCTTTTGAACAAATTAAACAGAAGATAGTTCATGCAGTAGCCCTTGGGCCAGTCAGGACAGGACAAGATGTGAAAAATGTGCTCTATACTGCATCTGGGGAGATTGGTCTTTCCTGGAGCCTCTAGCAAAAAGTACCCGAGAAGATTTAAGGATGACTCCTAGGGTTCTGGAGTCAAGGACACAAAGGATCCAAGGCCTGTTACACCTCAAGTGAAAAAGTGATACTGGCAGCTTATAAAGGGGTTGGAGCTGCTTCAGAAGTTATTGACACTGAAGCACAGCTCCTCCTGGCACCCTGACTGCCAGTGCTAGGCTGGATGCTCAAAGGGAAAGTCCCTGCAACACACCATGCCACTGATACTACCTGGAGTAAGTGGATTGCTTTGATCACACAGTGAGCTCGAATAGGAAACCCCAATCACCCAGGGACCTTGGAAGTCATCATGAACTGGCCCAAAGGTGAAAATTTCAGACTACCATCAGAAAAGGGGGAGAAGGTAAAATGTGCAGAGGTGGCACCACCATATAATCAGCTGCCAGAAAATGAAAAGCAATACACTCTCTTTAATGATGGTTCCTGCCATATTGCAGGGATACATTGAAAATGGAAAGCTGCCATATGGAGTCCTATGCATCGAGTCATGGAAGCTATTGAGGGACAAGGTGGATCAAGTCAGGTTGCAGATGTGAAAGATGTCCAGCTGGCTTTAGATATCACTGAATAAGAGAAATGGTCAGCATTCTACCTCTGCACTGACTTGTGGATGGTAGGAAATGTTCTGTGGGGGTGGCTGGATCAATGGAAAAAGACCAATTGTCAGCAGAGAGGTAAACCCATCTGGGCTGCAGAATTGTGGTATGTCGCAGACATCTTTTTGTGAAAATCCTTTTCTTGGGATTTTTTCTTCCTGAGAAGCTGAGAGGCTTCAGGAACAAAATGTAAACAATGGTTATCTGCTGCTGTGGAATGCAACAGGTCTATCTGTGATTGGTCTCATGTGCTTGTTTGTAATTAATGGCCAACCACAGCAGAGCTAGCTCGGACAGAGAGTCTGAGGCAGCTGCCTTTGTTATCATTCTTTTCTATTCTATTCTTAGCTTAGCTAGCCTTCTGAGATGGAACTTTTTCTTCTATTCTTTTTAGTATAGTTTTAATGTAATGTATATCATAAAATAATAAATCAAGCCTTCTGAACATGAAGTCAACATTCTTGTCTCTTCCCTCACCTGAAAACCCCTGTGAACATCGTCACAGTGGTAAGACACTGCTGCCTGGATAGAGCAGTAAATGTACATCATATAGATGCACACGTACCCAAGAGTAAGGCTACAGAAGAACATTGCAACAATGGACAGGTGGATCAGGCTGCCAAGATTAAAGCATCTCAGGTGGATCTGGACTGGCAGCATAAGGGTGAATTATTTCTGGCTTGATGGGTCCATGACACCTCAGGTCATCAGGGAAGAGATGCAACATACAGATGAGCTTGTGACCGAGGGGTGGACTTAACCATGGACACTATCTCCCAGGTTATCCATAGCTGTGAAACATGAGCTATGATCAAGCAGGCCAAGCGGGTAAAGCCCCTGGTGGACAATGGTCAAAATATAAACATGGGGAGGCCTGGCAGATTGATTACATCACACTCCCACAGACCCATCAAGGCAAGCACTACATGCTTACTATGGTGGAAACAGCCATTGGATGGCTGGAGATGTACTCTGTGCCTTATGCCACTGCCCAGAACACTATCTTGGACCTTGAAAAGCAAGTCCTGTGGTGACATGGCACCTCAGTTAGAATTGAGTCAGATGATGGGACTCATTTGAAAAATAGCCTCATAGACACCTTGGCCAGAGAGTATGGTATTGAGTGGGTGTATCATACTCCCTATTGTGCAGCAACTTCTGGGAAAATTGAATGGTACAATGGACTGTTAAAAACCACATTGAAAGCAATGGGTGGTGGGACCTTCAAACATTGGGATCTACATCTAGTGAAGGCCACCTGGTTAGTTAACACCCAAGGCTCTACCAATCAAGCTGGCCCTGCCCAATCAAAACCTCCACATACTGTAGAAGGGGTTAAAGTTCCTGTGGTGCATATGAGGAACGTGTTAGCGAAGACAGTTTGGATTAGTCTTGCCTCAAGCAAAGGCAAACCCATCCATGGGATTGTTTTTGCTCAAGGATCTGGGTGTACATTGTGGGTAATGCAGATGGATGGAGAAACACGATGTGTACCTCAAGGGGATTTGATTTTTGGATGAGAACAGTCGGTAATATTGAATTGTATAATACTGGTTGCTGAATGACACTTCTACTGTATGCTATAACTACCATGGACAATGAGGATGGACTGCTCCAGATACACCAGTCGTGAGTTCCTGATACAACTTGCAATCAGCCAACAGCACACCAGCCCTCCTGCCCTAGAAGACATCTAGGATGGACAGAACCCACAGTCATGGACTAAATTAACTTAACAGACATCTTGGAGGGACGGCCATTGACTATGAAAATTATATTTGTGCTTGTGTATATTTTATATATATGTATGTATATAGGTAGAAGGTGTAGGATTTGGGCATGAGTATATGGTATAGATTAAGGGGTGGATAATATCCTGATTCCAGCCAGGATAGGGTTAATTTCTGCAGTAGTCAGGAGGGCCGGTTAGTTTATACCACCTCATTGCCAGGGGTGGGGGAAGGAGGTCTCTTTTGGGGGTATCATGGTGGAGGTTCCCCTATTACTGGGTTCCATGGTGAGTAATGAGAGTGATTCAGTGAATCATGTCCTCCTTCTTGTACATTGTTATTACTACTGTTGCTGTTACTGTTAGTTTTCTTATCTCACTGATGTTACAGTAAACTGTTCTTATCTTGATGCATGATCTTTGCCTTTTGTGCCTTCAGTTCTCCTCTCAGCTTGCTGCAGGAGGGAGGGGGAGGGGGGAGTGAGGAAGTGGCATGTGGTTTGGAGTGTTTCAGTGGAAACACTAAATTGGGAAATACCATTCCTAAACTATGACAGAGGGGACACAACTAGGACAGCTGACCTGAATTGACCAAAGGGATATTCCATATCATATGATATCAGCTCAGATATAAAAGCTAAGAAAATGGGGAAGAAGGGGGAACATTCCTTATTTACAATGTTTGCCTTTGTGGAAAGATGGCTGGGGATAAAATTAGAGGAAACTGAGAAGTTATATTCACATCCTGAAAGAAGTTATAAACAGTATGGAAATTATAGGCTAAAATACAGTTGCCACTCCCTGGATAGAATGCGGTTGGCATGCTCAAGACCTATTCTACGATAATTCCCCACACCCACAATCCGCAACCATAGCACCTGCTAAAGGGGATGGAATGGAGGGTGGAACCGAGTGGACACACTGCAGCCAGGCTCTGTTGAAATCCTTAGAGGGAGGGGAACTCAATGGTACTTTGCAGCTGATAAACCAAGTAGCACCTGTCAACCAGGGGAGATAGGAAAAGATGTCCTGCTGCTGAGCCATCAGCTGTGTTGAAATTGCTCTCCTCAGATGAACTTGCTTCATTATAGCCTAATTGTAATATTAATGCATACCACCATCCCACAGTTACCCATCTCCAAGGTGCCATCACACCTCACTGGGCATGTGCTCTATATTTTTTTTACTGTATCTTTAAAAGCAAAGCGACAGAATTTTATACCAAGCAGTAACAAAGGTATGTATGACTAGAGTCACTCAAGCTCCACCTAAACGTAAAGAAATAATATAAAAGTAAGTGGAGAATGGGAGAAAAGTTAGGGAAGACTCCATTGTAACTGTTGGGATCAGTCAACAGTTTGAACCTGTCTTTTTCCCCATAGGGATGCCTATTGGGTAAGAACCGTACTCTGCACACTGAATACTTTTAATGGGGATGAGAGCTTGTCTGTGTATTGCTTTGAATACATTTTTGCAGATACCATCACTGACAATCCTTGAACCTTAACCTGTCACAATTTTATATTAATAGTGTTATTCCATAAACTGTTAGTGTGAGTCCTTCACAGGCACTGACAGTGGGTAACATAAATAAAGGGGAAGACTTGCTGAGGGGTCTCCCTTATGCTGTTGGTGTGTTTTCCTAAGTCAGTTGAGTCACCCTCCAATCCAGTTGGACTGTTCAGTGAAGGGTCCCCCTAACAGGATGCTGACAGACTGGTTGGGCACTGGGGTCTCAGCTTTCCTGGGGCACTTACAGACAAATTAAATACTAAGCATCCCCACACCAAGGGTAGAGGAAATCTCCCTTTTTAACGTGACAGCCTTCCAGAGCAACTGCTACACATGCCTTGCTTCCCAGGAAGTGGCTGGATGGGAAGTAGAGAATTAATTTTTTTTCTCTTTGCTTGTGCGCACACCAACTTTCACTTTTGCTTTAGTAAACTGCCTTGTCTCAACCTATCAGTTGTTCTCCATCTTATTCTCTCTTCCTGTCCAGCTGAGAAAGAGGAGTGACAGAGCACCTTGGTGGGCACATGGCATCTAGCCAAGGTCAACCTACCACACCCATAATGGTAATTGGTGAGTGATCTCTCCCCTTTCTTATGTCAACTCATGGTATTTTTCTCCCCCATCCAGTTGAGGAGAAGGAGCAATAGAGTTGCTTAGTGAGCACCTGGCATTCAACTTAGGTCAGTCCAGCACAATTAATTATCTAATTCAAGACTCCTGATACATACATGCAGAAATAATTTTCAAAGCTAACAGAACTACCTCTACTCTGTGCAAGTAGTCAACCCATGAAATAATGTTAACAATGCATTAAAATAGGAAGCTGTATATGTTTAAAGAAACCACAATATTTTGCCCATAAACCTCCAGAACAGCATGGACATTTCATATAACCCAAACAGAATGTTCAGAAACCATTACAGCTTTTTCTGCATTATATGAACCATAAACTCCTGAATTTTGAGGGCTATGAAAATTTTGCTTTTGTCCAGGGAAGTGATTATTATATGTAGAACTTTTCCCAATTCATCCAGCATTTCATTCTCTCAAGGTAACATAAAATTTTCTATCTAAATTTGTCACATGATATTATTGAACTCCATAATTGCTGAAGTATTTGGAAAGCTTCTGAACTTAAGTTAGCTGCTATGCTTTTGAATATGCTTGAGTTAGTCCAGTTACAGAGCTTAAAATCAATCTCAGAGTCTCCTTTTGCTAGATTGAATTTACCCAAACTTCCACCCAGTTTACCCTCCCTCACAGGCAAAAACAGCTAGATTAACCTTGACTGCTTTCCTGTTTGCTATCAGCATGGTTAAGAAGTGTTAATTTGTACTTGTATCTGGACATTTAATCAACTAACAAGGCATCCTTATTTTTCAACTGAGATACATACATTCACTTTCTGAATGGTTAGTCAGCCAAATAACATGCTTGCTTCCTGCTCTTCAGCCATCCAGCCAAGAAAATTCATTGCATGCCATCCTTTAGGTGGCTAAGTGGCAAATACTACCATCCAACTGTTCATAAGCCCAACAAGTTCCGTTACAGACCAACACTGTACAGTATGTAAGTAATGAAGAAACTATGTACCAGTGACTCAAACTTTCATTAGGACAAAGATGGTGTTTAATGTCCCTCTATCATAAGTTTTGGATGGCTTCAGCACAGTGAAATGGCATAAGAACCATCTACTTACTGTCCTCAAGGACTATACTATACAGTAATGTGAAAGGCAAGTATCAGTTGCCCAACAATAAACTATTTTCCAACAAGCATCATATAGAGCTCTTTGGAATGGATTTTATTTTATAGGGAAATCTAAGAAACAGAAAGAATGCAAATTGAATTGGTAAGTGGCATGGTGATACTGATAAATAAAAATTAGGATGTGCATTTTACATCATGCATCACTGTACTGACAAGTCCAAAAAAGCATTAAAAAATTCTAAACAAACCTGCTGGAGCTACGAGATCTTCTTGAAGAGCTATAGCTTCTTGGGGGTGTTCTGGATCTCTTCTCTTTCTTTTTTTTATCATCTCTCTCTTTTTCTTTTTCTTGCTCCTTCTTCTCTTTCTTCTCATCTTTCTCCTTTTCTTTGTCCCCTTTTTCCCTTCTGTCCTTCTCGCCCTCCTTGTCCTTAATCTTCTCTCTATCCTTTTCCCCCTCTTTCATAACATCATATTTTTCCTTGTTCTGGTCTACCTCTTCTCTGTCTTTTTCCTTCTCCTTCTCCTTGTTCTTTTCCCTGTCCTTGTCCCTGTCTCTATCCCTATCCTTGTCTCTAACTCTCTCTCGATCTTTATGCCGTTCTTTCTCCTGGTCCTTCTCCTTGTCCTTATCCCTGTGTCTCTCTTTATCTCGCTCTCTTTCCTTTTCTTTGTCCCAGTTTCTCTCCTTCTCTTTGTCTTGGTCTCTCTCCTTTTCTTTGGCCTTTTCTTTTTCCTTGACCTTTTCTTTGTCTCTTTTTTTGTCCCTGTGAAAAGCCAAACACAAATCCATTAATTAATATTTGAACTTTCCAATAAAATTACAACTAACTCTTTAGCATACATTAATTATTCAAGACAAAATATATGTTTCTGTTAAAAAATAGTAATTATTCAAAATTTTCATTTGTCATCCCTGTTCACCATGTGGGAGAGGCTATATAGATAGGAAAAATTTGGAAACCAAATTGGGGAAGAGGGGGCAAAAATCAAATCAAACAGTGATTGTCAAAGTGACATCATTACACTTTGAAAGAATGTCTTCTCACCTCACAGCTATGTTACCATACATACATAATTATCAGGAGTGAGACAAACTCTACAAATTGTAAACCCATTCTTTACTAAATGGATGTACATGTAAAATGGACTGCAGATTAACCACACCCATGTGAATATTGACAACTGACTGGACTGAAGTCTTTATTCTACGGTGTTCTCTCACATAAATATCTTTTAACTGCTTGGAAATCCAACATCAGTCAATACACAGAAACAAAAAACTGTGATAAAATTTCACCACATTGCCTCAAAAGGTAAATGTAAGGTAAAAACTCAACCAAGACGATTCAACTATCTGTAATGCCATTATGAATTAGAAAATTATTGAAAAATCAGTAAGACCACAAAAACAGAAGCAAGGTAACAGAACAAGTCAGCTTCTTTGTGATAGGGAGAATGACACATGTTCATAAAAACAGTGAGAAAAAATCCACTGGATGTTCTAGTACACAAGCCAAATAAAAATTAATTAATCATAAAATTATAGATTATGCTGAGTTGGAAGAGATCCTCAAGGATTATCAAAATCCAGCTCCTGGCCCTGCACAGCACCATCCCCAAGAACCACACCATGTGCCTGAGAGCATTGTCCAAATGCTTCTCTAACTCTGACAGGCTTAGTGCTGTGACCACTTCCCCGGGGACTGTGTTCCAGTGCCCAACCACCCTCTGGGTGAAGAACCTTTTCCTAATATCTAACCTAAACCTCCCCTGACAGCTTCATGATGTTCCCTTGGGTCCTGTCACTGGCCACCAGAGAAAAAAGATCAGTGCCTGCCCCTCCGCTTTGTGATCAAACTGTAGATCATGATGAAGTCTTTCCTCAGTCTCCTCTTCTCCCGGCTAAACAAGCCAAGTGACCTCAGCTGCTCCTTGTATGGCTTCCCCTCTAGACCCTTCATCATCTTCATAGCCCTCCTTTGGATGTTCTCCAATAGGTTTATATCTTTTTTACATTATGGAGCCCAAAAGTGCACACAGTTAGATCACAGCTTTGGCTGGCTGGATGTCTCAGGGATGGTTCTTTTGGTTTTGTATCCCGGGGTGGTCACTGCTGCCCCCCCCCCCCCCCCCCCCCCCCGCGGCAGCCCAACAGGGGAGGG